>NW_010138006.1:72218-75272 GCF_000699245.1 Pterocles gutturalis
CAGGAATAAAAATATAAGGAACAATACAGTACATGTGTGTCAACTTTCCGAACCCAGAGGGGTCCAGGGAGGTCCAGGCAGTGTAACACCAGACCGCTCCCAGCAGGCCACAGGAGAACCCTGCTGCCCATGTAGCAAAAAAGAACTGCCCATGGCCTTCAATTTAGACTGCATGTTTCTAACTGTGTTTGCTTTAGCTGGGCTGATGAAAATAAAGTGACTACATCTGGAGCCTGGTTTCCAACTTTCCCTTATTGGGAAAAGGGAAACAAAAGGGAAAACTTACACAACCTCAACAAAATGTCATGGGTCCGAACTACTTAAAATCAAAAGTCTAGTGTTTGCATAGTCTTCATCTATCTGGGCTACCTTCTGGCCTGTGTCACCTCAGTACAATCACAAGGATCCTTTGTGGTATAAAACTCTGCTGTTTTGAAAAGACATCGGTATCATTGCAAGACCCTGACAACCGTCGAGGTCAGAGAGCATTACATTTCTGCAGAAAGTGTACAAGCAAAACTGTGCACCAGAGACTTCAGCCTGCCATCCTCCTCTGACAAGGTTATATGAGGCCTTTTTCACAGGGAAACTCTTTTTTTTTTTAAATGCGCCTTTGAGTCAGCATTGAAAATTCTTAACACCGGAACATCTTTTGAACTAAGAAAGCATAAATGCTATTTTCCGACTTTTCATTCGTGAAGCATGGTCATCAAACACTCTAGCTGACGAGAGGCAGCATCTCCTGAGCACTGTTCTGTGTCTGTAATGTCCCTTG
Source organism: Pterocles gutturalis (assembly GCF_000699245.1). Taxonomy (NCBI): domain Eukaryota; kingdom Metazoa; phylum Chordata; class Aves; order Pterocliformes; family Pteroclidae; genus Pterocles; species Pterocles gutturalis. The sequence continues at coordinate 72,994 of NW_010138006.1, forward strand.
CTGCCTCTGTTCTACCTGCATGCCTCAAAGGAAAAGGTCATGGCAAAAGCTTGTTCGCCACAAGAACCAAAGCAATGTCCAAAAAGTCAGACCAAGTCCTAGGAACTATTGCTTCTTACAGAGAAGCCTGACTGTAGCTCTAAATTTTGAGTTTCTCAGCAAGATTACCAGAGCAAAGAAAATTCTTACACTGAAATTTGCTGGGAAATGCACCCTAGGGACAGAGTCTGAAGGTATAGAGGACAGGCAGAATAAATCTGAGGATGTGATAATTCATTCAAAGAGAGATTTAATGACTAAATATAGTAAAAAACTTATAAATATAACCCCACTATAAACCAAAGGCTCAGAAATTGAGGTAAATTTTAAGGAGTTCAAAGCATATTCCTGTCCACATTTTCAAATGAAAAATTGAACAATACTACCATTAGTTTTGTTCTTATCATTATTTTCCACATGAAATTTTGATTTTCAGTAGAAATGCATTGACCAAACCTCAGATACACTGAGTTTAAAACACAACTGCTTGTCCTTATTAAAACTATGGTTTAAATACCTGATGTTGCACTCTTTTCTATAGGCAGAGCTCTTCTGGCTGGAAATATATGTATCCAACCAGGCAATTCTATGCACAATTTCTTGCTAACACTAAATGTGTGGCATTACTTCTGAGAACTGCTTTTTATCACCCCATTTGGCAAGAAGCTGGCAGCCTTGCTTCACACATCCAGGTTTCATCACTTCTTACTGGACAGGAGCAAAGCAAAATATTTGAGCACAGGGTATTCAGCAGCCAGAAGGACTAAACATGCTCAGATTTAATAAAATCTCTCCTCAGCACCAGGAGTTACTAAAAGCACATCAAACATGCTTTGTAAACTGAGTTCCCATGGGCATTTGAATCAAGATCAAGATCGTGGTCTCTGGATTGTGGGCGCCTGCCCGTTGGCCTTCACTCAGGTTGTACCAAAGATCACACAGCCCTGGAATTAAGGCCGTTTACCACAGATAAAAATAGTCTCCTGTGGCAGACGATGGAAATAACTCCCCACGAAGTGAGAACCAGAACCGGCACCTTCTGCTGCAGCAGTGGGGCACAGCGCTTTCCCCTTGCCCTCTCTCACATGGCAGGCAACATATGCATGCTAAACCAAACCTGGGACCCCACCAGAAAACACCTGTGCATGTCCCTGTGGAGACAGCCAGAGGAGGTACCAGGTGGATGGCAGGCAGCACCATTTCCCATCCTCAGAGACATGCGATGCATGTGTGTGGGACAAGGTAAAGGAGTATCTCCAGGCAGCTGCAACTGGGCTGGGTCTGACCATGGCTGCTGGCTCATGGGTCCTCTCCAGGATTACAGCTTCCTGGGAAGGATGTAGTTGATGAAATCAGTGCCCAGGAACAAGCTCTGGCCCCGCACCATGAGCTATCCCATACACAGCCCTTGACAGATACCACGGCTTTAGCAAAACGGTGGTGGTCACAGAAGCATCAGGGTTGGAGATCTCTCAAAATGATACTGGCCCCTTGAGGTACTCTCCTGCCACCCAAAATCACCTGGCTGGGCTGAGTCTCTCCTCCCAAGCCCAGAGCATAAGCTGAGCCCTGGCCTCTTACTCCTGCACTCCCTGGGCCTCCTCACCCCTTGCTCACACACAGGTGGATGTGTGCAGCACCCCCACCTAGGCACTCAGCACATCACCCTCTGAGTTAGGGAAGAGACTGCAGTTTTTTCAAATAACTACTATTAAAAAATTTCCATGTGCCGCACCTTTCACTGAACATATTTATACCACCAACTACAAAACAGTTACATAGCATGGTATCAAAGCGCATTTTCAAAAGCATTGCTACAATATCCCAGCAGCAAACAGCTGCCTTTTTCATCCTTCTGATTCACCCTCACAAAGCAATTAATAACAAACTTGGACTTGCTCCAGCACTAAATAGGTGTTACACCTCAGCATGTTCACGCCAACAGCCAGCGGCTCCCTGCCTTCCTCCGGCCCACCACACCAGCACTTCTTTCTCGGCCTCTCTGGCTACAGACTCCTGCTACCTGCCGCTGCTGATCTCTTCCCAGTGGGAACCCCCCCCCCCACCAAAGCAAACTTATTTCCCTCTCTGCCTTGTCTCTCCCGGTTGGACATGCCCTTGGAGGCCCACCTTCACGGTGATGCTTGGGACAAGGCCTGCTCGCCCTACCCTGCGTGGAGGCCAGGGCGCAGAGCCGGCAGGGGACTGCTGGCCTGTCCTTCCTTCCCACTCCTCTTTCC
>NW_010138006.1:75303-78491 GCF_000699245.1 Pterocles gutturalis
CAGAAAACTGAGTTTGTCTAATAGTTCCTAAATTTTGGATTCAGCCAAAAATCAGCATTTTCTGAAGAGCCACAGCTGCAAATGGACACAGCCAAAGTGGAGAAAACACCACCAAGTTGAGGGTATGGCTTTGTGAGCTCTGATGAGAAATCCCACGAGGAGAAATGAGATTCATCTCATCTTCCACATTGCTTTCCCTGAAGTAATAACTCCACCTTATTAAAAGACACAATAATACCTGAGTCAAGAAGGAGTTCTTGTGCCCGTATTTGAAAGAAGATTCGAGTTATGCGTAAGAATAGATAAGTATCTAAAAAAGAAATCAACCTTTCCAGTCAAACCTGTGCCCTCCCTGCTCATGTGGGGTAGGAAAAAAGACCAGGGAAAAAAACAAGTTTTTTTGCCAGATGCCATTAAACCTACTGGCATGGTCTGACACTTACAGAATCATGCATGCTGCAAACACCACCAGGTTTGTACCCTCACTGCTTTCTGAGGTCATGGAGTAAAATCCAGAGTTAAGCGCTTCAGCTCTAACATCTCTGCCAACAAACCTGGGTCAAGATCATCAGCTCTTTACTACATCATTATAACGGAAGAGAGAGATCACCACACCACTGGGACCTAAACTAGTCACTTTTCCAGAGAACGATGAAGACGTCAGACCTCTGTGCTTTTCCTGGCAAGGGGCTCAAGGATGTAACAAAAACAAAGGGGAACATTGCAGGTCCAAGACATCACTGGGTAGGCGAGTACCCCCAGTCCTCCACCCACATCGCCGACAGCCCAGAGCTGCAGGAGTTATGAGGGACAGCAAGGGGTTACTACACATTTGGGGATTGCATAAACCACCGACTTCAGATCAGAGGCCATTTACACCATCTGAGCAGCTGGTCAAGCCCTGAGTGTAAAAAAGGATGTAAATACACAGCCATTTTTTTCAGAAGTCCGTCTTTATATATTATTCACAATAGTTTCTGGAGACTGCAGACTATTTTTAAATAATGAAAGAAACCACTGAAAATTAAGGCAGATCTATGTTCATCTGGACAAACAGTGACTGCAGTCTTCCATGGACTTTAAATTATTATTTATAACTTTTCAAGGGAAGAAGTCCCCCACTTCACAGTATGCCCTACTGCAAAAGGAAAAATAAATATTTTGTAAACTTTTTCTTTGAATTGCATTTTAATTTGTTTGACTTCATTAGATTCCCAGGAAACATTTTAACCCCTGTGCTGCAGCATTTCCTCAGGACACCCATTTTGCTGCCCAAACTAACCAAGCGGTGGCTGGGAGGAGGGCCGAGAACAGGAAGGGAAGGTAGAGCAGCAGAAGAAACAAAGGAACATTGTGGAGTGCTGATTTCATTGCCCAAATTATTTACTTAGGAACTTCAAAGGGATGCAAAAGGAGAAGGAGGTCAAACAAACCACAGCGTGGTTTCCCCTCCTCTTCACATATACTATTTACTGTAATGTCCCTCTTAAAGTAGGAATGAGAAAACAGCAAATGATCTCCAATTGGTTCCACAGTGGTTCCATAAATCACAAATTCCCACCACATGCCCAGTGTTGTGATTGCCCTCAGCCATTTGGGCTGAGGCTGGGGGCTGGCTTTCCTTAGGTTTTCCCTGCAGCCAGCCTCAAGGAGATGCCCTGACTCAAACATGCAAGCAGTTATTTTGGTAACCAGTTGGACTGCCATCATCAAGCATAGAAAAAAATCCCTGACAACCATTCTAAGTGCCTTACCTAGCAAAGTAGCTTACAACCACACTACCATTTTTCAAAGTAAAAGAGTTTTTTAGCAATTGTAGGCACAGCCATATGCCAGTAGCCAGGGAAATCTTTCCAGCTGTGCTGACCTTTATGACAATGACTTTGCTGGACTGCCACAAACAGCCTGGTCAGCCTTTACTACCCCAGAAACCTCTCATCTTTACAGAAGCCTGGAAAGACAAAAACCTAGCAAGGAATAAGATTTTATTTATTTAGCTGCTAAAACATCAAAAGAAAGCAGACTCTCCCTATGAGCAACTTCTTCCATCAACCAGAAGCCATGTTCCTCTAAAGAGGGAACTTTACACTCAGCATTCAGGTTTGCAACCTTAACAAGTAGTAGAATAAGTCATACTTAAACTAACATAGATGAGAACCAAAAATCTCATACACTGAAACTTTTCCAGTTTCACTACATCCACAAAGACTTGACTAATTTTGCTGCTTAATCAAATAGCTTTCTGGAGAGCAATCATCTTGTCTGCATATACATTTTTGGGACTTGTGCCAGCATGAAATCTAACACTGCCTGGCTACATACAAGCATTAGACCTCACTGACAACACAATTCAGGTTACTGTAGAAATCAAAGTGCCCAAAGGAGAGAACAGCAGTTACACCCTGGCAGTCCCTTTCCTATGAATTATTTATGAGGACACAGGATTAAGAAGTTGCTGCATTCTGTAAAGAACAAGATCTTGCACACGTAAGGGACAAGGTTTACACAGAAATGTAAATAACATCATACAGTTTTCTTGCTTTGCTTCTATTAAATACCCAGAAATAGTAGCAAACTAGGCTTGCCTTTGCTTTTCAGGATCACTCTCTAGTTTCACCACAATCTGTGAAAGACAGACAGTACTGGAGTACATGTCAAAAATAAGTATGTTTCAGTCACTGCTTCCAGGACTTAAGCAGCATACCCAACTGTAGTCCTCCAGAGAAGCGAGTTTCAGCACTGGAATTTGCTTTTCAGCACTCTAAATACCGCACGCTAAAGCTTGTGGGTGTGAGAAAACTTCTATGCCTTTTTAACTGAGCAATAAAAGAGACTTGCAATTTTTAATATTTTTTATTTATTTCCTGCATAGCTGCATTGAATATTTGTCAATGCTTTGCTTTTACCATTGTGCTGTATTGCTATGATTTACCACCTCAACATTTTATTAGCCTGTGTGGTTTTGGAAACAGAAATGAGAACAGAGCTACACATTTATTGAAATTTCAGAGGAATTTTAAGCATAGGGTCCCCTTTTTGCAAAAGGAAAGTTGATTTTTTTTTGTTTTCTAACAAATACCTGCCTACTTTAAGATACACATTCGCATCATGCACCTCAAGTGCAGAGGTGCTGAGAAGGCACTGAGAAGTTTGTTGCCCAAGCACCTGTAACTGCATGCTCAGCAGGA
>NW_010138006.1:78522-85707 GCF_000699245.1 Pterocles gutturalis
GAAGGACTATAAATAAATGGGAAGACGGTCATTCACCTCCACCAGCCACCCATGAAGAGAGTAACTCAGGACCCTGGTGAAGTTTCAGTGCTACAAAGGCTGTGGGGAACAAATATCCATAGACAGAGGTTTCTTCCCTGTCCCTCTGCCCACAGCATCCCATCAATGTGGCAGGGACATGGGGCCACAGATGGAGATGGACCCACCCCCACTCCCCATGCTGGGGTCCCTCTGGGTTGGGGGGAAATTGCGCCATTAGGGCATCTTCTCTGATTCTGCTGATTTGGGCAAATATGCAGTTGAATTTCTATTAAGGGCTTTTCAGGCAGAGTAGGAAATGCTGATCTTAACTGAGAGACATATTATACATATGCAAATTGGTTGCTCTACTTTCTCCATCTGTTTTTTCCCCAGGTTTTTCTCTTTGCTATGCTTTACTGGAGATTAGCTTACAGTATATAGCACCAAATTTGGACTGTGTGGGAAACATATGCTGCAAGATCAGGACCAGACTCGAATATTGGGTCGCACAGGAATAGGAATCTTCACAGCAGTGCTAAGACTGACAAACCTACAGGGACAGGAAATGCAGAGACACCAGGGTAAGGAGCAGCTGAAGCAGAGCTGTTCCAGTTACAGCTTTGATTTGGGTAAGAGGAAGTGGCTGAATATGATAGAATGAAACCACCACCCCTCTTTTTTTAATATGTTACTCTCTTGTTAGTGTGATACAAGTCAGGCAAGATTGATAGTTATCAGTGATTAAGGGTGATCTTTTTTCTTGAAATCAAACCTGTCCTGGATTACTTGAAAAATCACACCTTAATCTTTTTTTCCTGTATGCCTAAATGGAATATGTGATTTGTTAGTAAGAAAGGACAACATAAAGTACATCACTTTTCTCAAATAAAATTATGCAAACTCCCCATTATCGCCAAGGTATAAATGAACAAATATCTCAAGAGAAAATTAATTGGTTTATCATTGAAACAGTAACTGTCATTTATTAGCAAGATGCAATTTTCTGTTTGCCTTTTGTCTCAGTCAACCCAGCTTCTAAAACTAGCTATTTCCTCCATGGTTATTGCAATCTAACAACAAACAGTTCCTTACCACTCTAGTGGAAATGGAAGCAAAAATTAACTGAACTAAGATGAAGATATGGCCAAAGAGCTACATTGGGCTTCTGACCTGGAGCACTAAAAGTAAGAAACACCTTTTTTCAGTATTCTCACACAACCAGCCTCATCGAGGTATTAACCAGAATGGTATGCTCAGAGACTCCCTAAACCAAAAAATTTTGTGATCTTTCTGGTTTGTGGTGGTTGCATATAGTTGCTATGAAAGATATTGAAATTAAAAACAACAGAAAAAGAAAGCAGCCACACCATTACTTCTGTACTATAGCATTGGCTGTGCTACTGTGTATGATCCACAGTGTCATTTCTATGTCTTCTGGTACATGTTAATATGAGACTGCATAAAAGGTATTTTCAAATGGACATGAAAAATAGCGTGGAAGAGAATGTTTTATACCACCCTGTGTATAGCAGTTACATAATAAACTCCATAATTTAATTTTATTTTACTGGTTTTTTTTGATTAGCAGTGGTATCAAACAATCACACTCTAAAGTTTTAGAGCAGGTTACAGCAGAAAAGTCCAAACAGCTTTTTACTCATCTCAAGAGCGAATACCTCAGTGTGACTGCTCAATTTATTTTGACACAATATTATTTTGTTTTCCGCCTGAAGAACACAGGGACTGAATTTAATTTTTTTTTTTAAATTAGGACATTCATTTTCAAAACACAAGCATTAGGACTTGTTAGAAATCAGTGTGTTCTCAGACACCTGTCTTAAGGACCACGAGTTTAACTCTTGCCTCTTCTGCCTGTGACAAAATACTAATAGATCAGCAAGTGCCAACTCCTTGTTGGGTTGGAAAAATGCTAACACTTATGACCACCCAAGTATTCATTGCACATGGCACAATACTTCATGTTACAGCTTATCTATTGAAATTCTATTTTAAAACCTTCATCTCTGTGGCTCCCAGGCATTTCAACTTCTATTCCCCTATACCATGCTGACACAAGAAACATAGGATAATACAAGCCCCTGGCTTGGGGAGCAAGCTGAAACAACAGGGAGGGCAATAGCTCAGGCATTAGTCATGGACCTTGCTGCCAAAGCCTCCCAGTGGAGGGGGATCCACAGGATCCTTGAATTTATTTCACAGGTTAAAATATATTTTTTCATACCTGGACTTTTTCTGAGTTTTTTTTACAAATGAAGCATAGTTGACTATTAAGTCAAAACAACCCACCAACACAGAACTGGTGTGGCACCAGAGCAAAATACAAGTAGTTTTGGGCAGAAGCCACATGTCTCCCTTCTGCACAGTTACCGCAGCTGCAACAACAAGGCTCAGGCACATAACAAAGCCATTCTGTTTGGATGGATGAAGAAACCCACCTATGTTTCCAGTGTTTTGAGGTCACTCCTTGTTACACCATGAAGAAAAGTTTTGTTTGATTTCTGACAGGACACACAAGCCTTTGTATAGCATGAGGGATCACATCCAGAATTCCCCATGTGTTTTTGTAATTTGAAATAAAACAAATAAACACAATTTTTATTCAGTAGACATGAACATCTGGAAGATGACATCAACATGACTTCAACTTTAATGTCAAAGCATTACACCGAAATCCAATACTGTTGAACAATTTGTGGTGGAAGTGCCAGCAACTTGAACATCCCAGATTAAAACTGTGATGGAAAAAAGGTCTGCGCAGCAGCTGAGGGAAGAAACAATATTTTAGAGCTTTACCAAATGCCTGATGAACATTATTGTAATTACAGTATAGCAGCTTGAGCCTAAACGTGTGATACTAAATACCGGAACAAATATCCTGGTCTTGTGGTAGGACCTGGATCTGTGTTTTCAGCCTTGTCCTGCTCTGCTTTTCCCATTTATTCTCCTGTCTCTTCCCCCCTTTACTGAAGCTCTTTGGAGATGGGTGCAGAGAGCACAGCCTCAGTGCACTCATCCTTCCCCCTGCCTATGTGGAGGAGCAGTATGGAGCTACTGCACAAGCAGCTCTTGCCACCAGTCAGCAATCCTGTCCCATCAGGGAAATGGAAATAATGACTAAGGATGCACTGGGACTGGAAATCCTGCTCAGGGAGGATGAGAAACATCCCACCACCACTGAACTAAGCCTTCACGTCTTGGAAGGAAACTCCCGAGAGGCAGGTCCCAGCTCTGTCAAAAGAAGAGACAGGGAGAGATGGAATGAAAGACCGAAGTGTTTCCTCCTTGTAACACTCTTTGCTCCCAGGCTTAATTATACAGAATCAACAATCCTAACCATAACTACTGAAAACCTCTGTGTGCAAGCATCCAGCCAACCTCAAAAATGTGTCTTTAGCACTCACACATTTTTTCACAGACAAAAATCAGTTTAATTAGATAGTTAATCATTTATTCTGAAAGCAAAAATTAAGATATCTGTATACTCTTAAAACTAGTCAAACCACTACCCTTTTTTATTCAAATATCACTGGTAGGTTGTCCCAGTTTGAAGTTTCCTACTCCCAGTTGTAAAGCTAATTAAACATTTTGGGGAAGTTGGGTGCTCATTCTTATGCATTGCTATTAACATTTTTCATTGCAGATAGTTGGGATCCAACACCATTCCACTGAATCCAGTCACAAAAAAATTATTTTGATTTTTTCTGGCTTGTTTTATTCTTAGCAGATGGTGCAAACCCATGTGTTGATGAGTACATGCCACAGGAGAGCATCTGATATGATACAGCTGGCCCCAGATTATCAGCAATGTCTATGCTGAGGACTTCAGTCCCTGCCACCGCTCAGGACCACAGTTCTTGGCATGGTGCGTTAGCTCAGATGGGCTTTCAAAAGTATCCTACTTCTGGTACATAAAACAGCTTTGGGAAGGTACCTTAAGCATCTCTATACAGTAGCATAAGCATCCTCAAAGTCCGTGTTTTTCAAACCAATTTTTACTGTGCTACACTTGTAGCCCAGGTGGACTAAAGGTGACACATTTTTTATAAATATAAATGAATGTGGTTTTGCATATGCAAATGAACAAATAATTGTCATGAAATACCATTCAGCAGCCATGCATGTCATGTGCATGTGCAGGTAACAAGTTTCCCAAGGCATCTTTTTCTCCCTCCTTTGTCAGTGAGCCTCCCAGTAGCCTCGCTGTCTCTGATTTTGTTTGAAATATGTCCCCTGCTGACCTAGAGAGAAGTACATATAAAGGGCTTAGAGCTATTTATAGCAAAGTCTGTGTGACTGAAAACACTGCAGTTTTTCTGTGGTGGGTATATGCATCACTTATGAACTGCAGCCGGAAAACTGTCGCCTCCCTCTTTATTGATTCTAGTCACCATGCACAAAGCAAGATAGAGCGAGCCAAGGAAGGAAGCAGACATAAGGACAAAACACAAACAAACTGAAAATTTACCGATCACTTATACTGAGAAACTGGGCAGGGGAGCAGTGGTACAAGAAAGATTCATCTCTCTCTGCATTCCAAACTGCTGAAAATGGGCATGCAAAGTGGATTAGCACAATCACACCAATATTCTTCAGTACGGGTTTTGTACAAGCCCCTGAGAACATGCATAATCTCTCATAATTACTGCATATGCTGTTGTCACATTAAATAACAGCCTTGCCTCAAAATGTTTAGAAGTCTACTGTCCATCAATTCTTCCAACTGGGCATTGGGCACAACTGTCAACAGACCCAGGGATACTGCAAGCCAAGTTCACATTTGGATGCTGATCTGCAAATCCCACATGAACTAGTGTCATTGCAGCACTTTATCTGAAGTGAAAATAAATTAATTACAGCAAGAGGAATGGCTTAAATCTTGATCTTAATAGAGTAAAATCCCCATTCCTCTTATGCCTTCCTACAAACCACAAACCCTCAGGTCAATTTTAAGTCCTACTGGCCAGAAATACAATAGAAGATGGCTCAAAACTCTGAGAAAAAAGACTCAGATTCAACCCCAACCTCTGATGCCCACAACTACATGGTTCAAGATCCTGCTCAGTGAGACCAGAAGAAAAAACAGAGAATGGTAAAAGGCAAAGATAATGTGTTCAGGTTTACCTCCCTTCTGCCTCGGGTTCAAACCACTGGAAAGAGATTTTGAGAAGAAATATGAGGTCAGGTGCAGCTGTGTGAGGTTGACAGGGAACAAGGTATATGTTGTAGCTGTCAGCAAAGAACTGCCAACCGAAACCACAAGAGACGTTAAGATCAGTATACAGCAGAATAAAAAAGGAAAAGAAAAACCTTTTATTATAAATCCCAAAGCTATATATTACTCATGGACAGTCATAGATGTGATATTTGTCCCCAGGTGAGACCTACTAAGCTTATAAATATGTTTTAATTAAAATCAGTTCCCCAAACACCCAGCCTTTCCTATGATCATTCTATGAACAAGAAGATTCCATGTTCCATAGATGTCCTTGGACAACACACACACTTAACATGTTTTCGAGAGCAGAAAAAGAGCTGACACCTGGGCTCTGCTCAGTCACACTCAGAGATGAGCCATGCTAAGGAAGTAACAAAGCCACAATGAAAAAAAGAGGCCTTTCCTTAATTTAAAACTTAAGTAAGAGAACAGAAGCTTATAACAGCAGCTTCATCCTTGTTCTGTAGCATCCCTCAGGAAAAACTGCAGAGGAAGGTGAGCCGGTTGTGAAAAAAAACAGCTTGCGCACCCAGCACATGAGAAGCCAGAAAAATGTACTACTTTATTTTTAAAAACGAGTAATTTTAAATCAATATATTTAAATGAGCACATCTTTCTTCAAACCAGCTGGTGGGAGACACCAGTGGTGACAAGGTACAGAATTAGCTGAAACTCCAGCCAGATTCACTGTGGCACTTCTCGTGCTCCCTTACAACTTAAGTCAAGAAGCTTGTGTAACAGGAAGTTGGTATCCACTTATCCTTATCTCCTTTCTCCACTGGTGCGACTTCAGAATACTTAGCCCCTAATTTATAGGGTAATATCAACAAACAAACAAGTAGAATAACTGCCCCCTGCGGAGAAAGGAAGTACAGGGGTCAAAATCTCTTCTGCTTTCTAGACACTGGACAGACTATCTTGTAAATCTGAGTTTGGTCCAAAGAGAACCAGGCAAAATATTACTTGGGCTTCCATGCTGTTGCTTTGATAGCAGAAACATTTTTAACACGAATACAACATAAGTGCTTTTACCAATTAGTTTGGGAAGACAGACAAGGAGCATGATTCATACTTACTGCTTAGCGTCACTCTATGCACTAAAACCCCCAGAAATTCCAGCAAACTTACTATTTCTATCTGACTCTCCAAATTACTTTCTCCTTGATATCAAAAAAAAAAAAACCATCCCAAACAAAAAACCAAAGCCAAAAACCCCCCAAAAACACTGATGAAAAGAGGAGCTGGAGGGATATTTTTTCTTTGCTACATATGCATTTCCCAGAGCATATCGAATTGGAGTCTCAAAATAAGGAAACATATTGAGGACAGAATAGCAAAGCTGGCATGAAGCTGCCAAGTGGAAAGGCAACACAACTCATACCAAATTCTTACTTCTGTGGAGATCTGTATCAGAAATCTCAGGTAACAGGAAGTTATAGGGAAAACAGGTATAAATCAGCCAAAGTACTTTGTACTACTGCCTGGATGCAATGCTAGGGCACAGCACTGGATGCTGGAGTTTACAGCCAAGTTGGAGTATTAATTTGGGGACTATTAATTTATCTGAAAGTGTTGTCAGGCTCATTATGATGCTTAAATTCCAGTGTTAACTATTTTACCAGTAGCTGTCAGTAAACTCTTCTAAGATGGATGCATCAGGCCGTGCCATGCCACAGCCCTAAGGTTGCAACTCCTCGGTAGGAGAAATCAGCTGTACCTGCAATTTACACAGGCAGCTTAACCGTGAGCCGCATAAAAACACGGGGTAAAGAGCACAGTAACCTGGGCCCTAATTTTAGCAAACTGCAGTATCACAAAAGGACTTGCAAGATCCCCTCGAGTTTCCTACAAAACTTTGTCCCGGCACGAGTAAGGGCATTTCTTCCTCTCAACGAGGCAGTAGGCGGGCAGACCTGCCCGTACCCAGC
>NW_010138007.1:0-1286 GCF_000699245.1 Pterocles gutturalis
GAGGAGGCTGTGAGGGGCGGGGGATGGAGGGCGGTGGCAGAGAGGGGGGTGGCCTGGCGGGTCTTGGGCCCGGGTCCTGCGGCCCGGTGGTGGAGTCTCTGAAAGAGATGTAGATTCTGTTTCTCCATTGCAGCATGAACTTCTATGATATTACTGGAAAAAGCCCTAATGTGACTCATGGCTACATAAAAAGGGGAATAATGGAAAGACACACTGTCTGCAGCGGTTCATGAAACAAGTTGTTTGGCTTATATTTTAAAATGTATGGGTAGTTGTGGGGTCAGGATTAGAAGGGACTTTGCAGATTTCCGAGGTCAGCACACTGAAACAGCAGGCGTCATTCCATATACAGGGGTCTGTGAGACGTCACGGATGCATGCAGGGGGTCTGGTTGATACAAAACCTGAAATCAGTTACCAAAGGAATGAAATACAGTGTTTGAAGAACACTTGTACACAACAGAGAGTGAGAGGATTAATGTTATAAATGTGAGCAATATTCTTGTGTTCCAGGGAGCTTGCCTGGTTCCTGCCCTGGCAGATGAGTAGGAGGAGTATAATGCACAGGGATTCTGGCTTTACAGGTCCTGGGTACTTCCTAACTCCATGTCGTGGTTTAGAAAGCCATGGGGACAGTTTTTGCTAAACACCTGGTGGGCTGAGGCAGGGAAAGGGAGGGTTTCACTCACCACTTAGGGTCATAGGCAAGAAACCAACACGACTTGGGAAGAACAAGAAAACAATTGAATTTATTAACTATTTACAAGAAGCAAGATACTGAAAGAAACCACATCTTAAAAAGGCACTTCTCCCCCACCCCTCCCTTTTTCCCAAGGCCCAAAGGCTTTGTTCTGTACCCTCTTCCCCCAGCGGCACAGGGGGGCAGGGAATGGGGGGTGCAGTCAGTCCGCAGCTCCTTCCCCCTCAGGGGAGGGCTCCTCACAGTCTTTCCTGGCCGCCACTGTAGTGTCCCTTATCACTTGAGAGTCCTTCTCCAGAACTTCTCCAGCGTGAGTCCTTTTCCAAATGGGGCTACAGTCCCCTGACAACTGCCTGGCTCTGGCGTGGGCTTCTAGTTCCAGCGTGCAGGTCCTCCACAGCTGCATCTTTCTTCACCATGTGGCAGGGGAAATGCTGAGAGCGTTCCATTTCATAATTCTGACTGAGTGTCTGTCTGGCCATCTCCTTCAGCATCTTCCTTCTCTCTCTCTACACCGCAGGTCTTCATTGGCTCCCGGAAAAACGGGCTCTTGGGCGAGCCATGGTGGAGGCTTATGCTATGGCAGG
>NW_010138007.1:1498-3023 GCF_000699245.1 Pterocles gutturalis
CCTCCTGGTTACCACCCCTCCCTTCCCACCAGCAGCAGACTGGAAGCTAGGGGAACTCTTAGCGGTTGCTTAAGGAGCCATTACGCCCCTCCCTGCTACCATACAAAACCCCCCACACAAAACCATAACACACCAAAACTGAGACATGGTCGAGTGTTCCTGGAATGCAGTTCACAGTAAAGCAAGCTTTGCCTGAAGGAACATTTTTCATTTGAGTTATTAACACTCATTTATTCTTAGTGGCCTGTAATTACCAGAAGGCAGCGGACAGAAGCTTTTACTGAAGACAGAAAAAACAGGGAAAGTCTCCAAGCTAGTAAAAAGAGGCGGGGATAAGGATTTCTCTGTGGAAGAACTGGCCTTGTGTCTAGCAGAGGGGAGCCAGCTGCTGCACCATCTCAGAAGGAGTGATGAATGGAGCTTAAGACAAGCTATTCCCTGCTTAATGAGGCTTATTATCTGTTTAGGATGAGACTGGGTGAAGGTTTGGAAGCTGTAAAAAGGCCTTTTGCTGGCTCATGTGAAACACATGACCAGAACTGACCACATTTGAAGAAGTAGGAAAAAAGCAGCAGAAATTTTGAGGGGCCTTCACTAACTGGCAGGTGTAGCCCTACAAATATTCCCAGCTCCAGCATCTGCTCTTCAGAGATGTTTCACAGACATCATCAGCTTTGGAGCCCATTTGTCTTGATCAGAGTGAGGCTGTCTCAAGGAGTGAACTCACTTTTCAGGCTTCAATGTTATCCTAAAACAGAAATGATTGGTTTACCCTGATCCCCACCACAGCTGGAATCAGCCGCCTTTCCTCTTCTGTTACTTAAATGGAGCATTCACCTATTCACATCCAGGCCTTTCTCTCCCCAAGTCTTTGCTGTCCTGGTCATTCAGGTCCCCAACATGACCTGTCTGTATTTGCCTTTTCTGTATCATAACTTATTTGGGATTAGCCTGTTACACAGCGATTTTGTAATCACTTCTGGATTCTCAAAAAGGTATCGAAAAAAATAGTAGCATTACATGCACCACCTACCGTCTGACCTGATCGTGTAGCCACATCATGTGGTGCAACAATAAGAGGTTTACTCCTTATGCGTAACAGCAAAAGGCATCGTGTTTTCCAGTGCCAGATGTCTCCTTTCTTAGGTTCTATCCTGGTAACAAATGAGTTGGATAGCAAATGACACACTGCTGTAGAAAGTCACCTGCCATTCATCTGGGCCCCATGAGAGGCAGCAGGATTACAATATGCTGCAGGAGGATTTCCAGTGGCCTTTTCTAGATTCTTGTTTGCTGCAGTGTACCTGTTGAAGTCCCTCCCTTCAGCTGTGAAGCTCTGTTACCCAGATATGAGGACACACCCACTCCTTCAAAACAACAGCAAGGTTCTATTTTCTTAGTTCTTACAACCTTAATACCTGCCAGACCAGTGTTATGGTTGCCGGTGAAGAAGTTTGGGAGGAGTGGCCAGTGCCGATGGAGGCAGTCACTAGTCTGGCCCCATTTCATTCTGGTGCCTCTGGAG
>NW_010138007.1:3054-40371 GCF_000699245.1 Pterocles gutturalis
GAATGTAGGGACACCCAGATGAAAGCTAATGGCTTTATTTTCAGCTGTGTTCATTTTCGTCTGCCTCAATTCCCTGAGCCAGCTGCACAAGGGAGGGTGCAGGTTCAGAGGAAAGAGTCTGGCAGGACCCCAACAGTCCTGACTTTTAGTAGCTTAAGGTACCATAGGCTAAACCCTCAAATTTCTGCAGCAAAAGGAGAACAGGTGATAAAGGATCTAGTTTTTTGAGGATGCTTCTGTGCTGATTGGAAACTTGTGAGCAGCAAGGAAGCAGATGATGCAGGAGAAGATCTCTCAGAGCAGATACCAGGAGATCAGAGAGGTGCAATCCATCTCTATTGCAAAATCCTTATGGGAGGAAGAGGATTATAAAAGATGAGCACCCAGTTTCAAATATCAGAGACATGAAAGCTTTTCAAATTCAGTTAGTTAATACATGAGAGAGAGAGTTTGCAAAATTTGTCCAGAAGAGTACATGATGACAATGCTTCCTGTGCCTGCATCTCCGAACAGGGAGTAGGATCAGAATGGAAAAATGAATTCTTGTTTTGCTGGAAGAAATTGGAGGTGCTTCTGGGTCCATTTCTCTGTTTTCTTCAGTTTGATCAAGCTACCTGCAAACACAGCAAGTCTCAAACATTCTAGCTTGAACTATCTAACAAAGCTTGGCAGCACAGAAACAGCATTTTCAGCAGCTAAATAAAATATTTATCCTCTTCTTGACAGATATACCAGAACAATCTGGATTAAAAGAAGAAACTTACAGAAAACCTTTTTGACTACACCAGTAAGTTTTTCAGGAAGTAACACGATGCTTGGTGGGGAGGAGACCATACCCCAGCCCACAGGATCCTTTAGGAGTATCTCCAGATGATTAATGTTACTGCAGTTGGGCCTCACTTTTGTGCTAAACATGGAAGTTCAGTCTCTTCGTGAATCTCAGGGCTGACTAAACCATATGTAGTTGTATAGAAGGTTGGACTGTCTGTCGCTTTGCAAGTCACCTTGGAATTGTCGAAAAAAGACAAGTATAATGGGTAACTAATGTTATGGAAGCCCGTTAAGCTTCTTGTCATTCTTCAGTTTAATGGCTAGCTTGTTTTATTTGACTGTTGTGGCAAGGAGGAAAATCTGTTGTAATAAAGTAAGCGTAGCTGTCTTTTCTTAAGAAAAATAGGTTTGCTTTGAGCATATCACATGTAGGTTGAAATGGTGTATCCAGAGGCCTTGGAGCTCACTGTGAATTCCTGTGAGCACAGCTTGTTCTCCTTGGTGAGGAGAACCTCAGTCCTGCAGCTTGAATTCTGACTGTACGTGTTCTGAGAAAGAACCAGAGTAAATCTTGCAACCACAGAAAATTGCAACAAGGGAAATTCTGGTTAAATGTTGGGAAAATATTTTTCACTTTGAGAGGGACTGAGCATTGGA
Organism: Pterocles gutturalis; assembly: GCF_000699245.1. NCBI lineage: Eukaryota > Metazoa > Chordata > Aves > Pterocliformes > Pteroclidae > Pterocles > Pterocles gutturalis. The sequence goes on from NW_010138007.1 coordinate 4,483, forward strand.
GCACAGAGATTTTGGAACCTTCATCCCTGGAGGTATTAAAACTCAGCTGAGTGTGACCCTGAGCAACCAGACTTAACTTTGGCTCTGAAGCTCACCTCCAGTGGTCCTAATTAACTTTCAGAAGGCCCATCCCTGCCATCTGCCCTATGCAGTGAATACAGCATTACTAGCATAGTTAAAGCTTTTTTTTTTTGCATGACAAACTGTATTTCTGCACAAGGCTTTCTGATGAGGTAAGCTTTTACCACGCAAGGGTTTTTGCTTAATAGCTGTGTGTGGTTCTACACATCTAATCGCAGTAACTCCGCTAGACAAGCACTGCATGTATATGCACAGCATGGCTATGGCCACTAAACATTTCTGCTCAATAAAGTCAAAGCATCAGCCTATTGAAACGCTAAGAGCCAGCACCACAGATCTGTGTTAAAATTCTTGTCAGATTGTATTAGAGGGAATGTAACTAAGTTAAAAAAAATGAAATTATTTCTAGTTGTCCCTGAAGAGCGGAAGCTACATAAATCTTGTTACAAACATATATTTCTGCAGAAATCTGCCTTCTCAGACATCTCACGTTCAGCTGTCAAGTCCACCGCAGCTCCTCCTCTTGGTGTGTTGCTTAATAAGTTATTGCATATGGAAACCCTGTTCCTTCAGCTCTTCTGGGCTGTGCTGGCTCTCTTCTACCCATAAACAGGAGAGTTTGCCTTAAACCCTGATAAATACATCTCATAAGGCCAGCCTGGCTTTGCCTGTGTTATAATGGAGCTTTTGGAAGTGTTGATTTTAAAGGATAATTGAGAAAAGAAAAGAATTGTGTGGAACAAGACTAAGAGAAAGCAGATATTGAGGGAGCTGAAAAATAAAGCAGTGTGTGTACACCAAGGGAAACTGTAAAAAGAAGGGGAAAATACCAAAAGTGACAGTGAAGGGGAGTATTTCAGAGATTTTATAGATGTAGATCTGTACTAGTTCATTTGTGTCAGGCGGGTGGAAGCCCAGTCTGTCTGGAAGAAGGATCCTGCACCCCCAGCCAGCTCCTGCAGTACCTGTGACCCTGGGGGTGCTGGCTGACAGGGCAGGGTGCTGCAGCCCCGTCCTGCTCCTCTCCTTTCACCATGGTCAGTCCAGGGTGACAGTACATGCCACAAGAGTATTTCTGCGCAACAGCAGGCTGTATTTTTGGCTGGCCAGCAAGCTGCATGTTTACTGTGATTGACTGCTCTGCCTTATCTTGTCCCAAAGGCACAGGCTTTTCCATGTGGCTCATCTACTGCGCTGGCAGGAATGTATATAGGACACTATAAAAAAAGAGAAAAGACAGTAAAGGGAAACTCAGACTCAAAAAAGTGGTATTGGGACTAAACTATGTGAGACATCGTTTCGAAAGCATAGCCTGAATATTGGCTGTCAGGCTGTAGGCAGTATAGGAAAGGCCGCAATAAAATAGAAACATATCCTGTTAGAACCAGGATCAGGAACTCAAGGAAGAAAGTGCATCAGTGAGATCCACAGGCAGTATTAACCCTGGAAGAAGTTCCCAAGTACAAAGAAGTAGATCAAAGACATATGGGAATGATCAGAGGGATCAGTAAGATTGAGTCTGGGGAGCTGCAGGCCAGTCTTCCTGGGAGACTGGCTCGAACCTCTGGCACTCTGAGCCATCAAAGCCTAGAAATACCTGGAGCTATAATCCTGACCACACTACAAACCACAGAAAGTTTCCTCTGGCTTCAGTAGAGGAAGGATTTTTGTTCAGTTCTGGTGAGCAGCAAACCTAAAGCAAAGGTAAAGGCACTGTATGGATTGGAAAAACTGAGCGAGTTCTTGCTTCCACATGACTCCAGGAGGAGACATGACTCAGATGAAGAATAAGTGATTAAAAATTGTAATTTACTGCCTCATTAGCAACACGTTGATACATTACAGATTAACGTGGTGGTAAGAAGCTATTCTGTGTAACCTTGTGAGGCTTTAAGTTACAGTAGAAGTGAAGGATTTAATTTGTGAGTGGCATGGAGACAGTGTATAGGGAACAGCAGCTTCTTGGGTAATACAAGAACTGCAGTTAGTCATCAAGAAGCAACAAATGAAAATAATAGATATTTGGTTCAAAACCAAAAATGCAGATACTTTTTCCTCTGGGTAGTTATACTATTGAACTCCTTGCTTCATGATTTTTTGAATGTTAAAAATGTAAATGGATTTAAAAAGTGACTGGACAAATTAATGGAAAGAAAAGCCACTCATGGCTGGTTATCCCTGAACCCTGTCTTGGAAAGTCCCTTTACCACGAAATGATGGGGGCTGAGAATGTGCTGGGAAAATGTATTTTTTTTTTTACTGTTATTAGTATCTTCTGAGGTACAGTGCTAGATGACTCTTTGGCATGCTTTCATATTGCTGTTTTATGTTGTCAAATGCTTATCTATCTTTCAATAAGGGATGGGGTTGGTAAAAGCTTGTGTGGGGCAGTTACCGCCAAGCTCGTTTGCTCTTCTGTAATTTCTTAGTCTGAGTTGCAAATGGGCAACAGAAATTCCCTCATTATCTGAGTAATATATAAGCCTCTATTTATTTGCACCATGCAAAAAAAAAAAAAAAAAAAAAAAAAAAGAAGCTGCTTTGCTAAAAAAAACCCAATAAACTGAAATTGTTTTAAAGAAGGGCATCAAGGGGACAGTGGTTCAGAAAGATGAAGGGGAATGACCTGTTTCCTAAGTAATGACAAACATCTGTATAGTCGAAATATTCAGGTGATCAAGGAAGTTTTTTACTAGAATATGTGGAAGCAGAACAAGGAGAGGTCGGAAGAAATTAAGGTGGAGTTCATGAAAGCTGTTTGATGAAGAGCTCCTGAGAGCAGCCAAATCTGGGGGATGGCCCCTGATGGCAGGGATTTTCTCTGTGGTGGAGAGGGAGACAGAAGGGCAGAGCTCCAGATTTCCCCTGCCCTTTAGCTGTTTTTATACTCCTTTGTCGCATCACTGGTGCAGGGTATGGCCCTAACTAATCAAGAATTATTGCCAGGTATCAGCTAATGCAATGAATGCCCACTAGATGCCACTGTGCCATTTCTCAATCAGTCTAAGACTCCATGCCCTTTGCAGAGTGGAGCAGAATATGTTCCTTTCAGTGGCAGCTCTGATGCTTTTAGCTGTTGCGGATCTTGGCAGAGCATTTGAAGATGTGTGTGAGTGGTTTTGTGTGCATATAACTCAACAGACACTTATGACAACACTGTCCTAGAAAACAACAGGATAGGTTATTCATTACTGAGGTAATGCTAATGAGACTAGTTGTTATACAACAGAAAGCAGCAGTGGCCATTACTTTATAAGAAGTTTGTAATATTTTCCTACCAGCTCTTCTTTTTGCTCAGCCTGAGTTGCCGCGTGACCATGTCTGTGAGCGTGGGGACAGTAACTAAAATCCTCACTCAGGGCTAGGGCACAAATGCACAACAGGTCTGTAATGCATCTAAGCATTATTAGAAAAAAAAAAAAAAAAGAAAACCTAGAGATGGCACCTTCTTCTGTGTTGCAGGAAATTGTCACCTATTTAACCTTGCTTCATGTTGCCTCTGTTGTGACGTGTTGCCTTCTTGTGATGTTACTGGTGCTGTTGTATGCAACCTTTTTAATCACTATTAAATTGGAAGGTTTCAGTGAGGTTTAGAAAGTTCTGGTGGGCATAAACCGAACTATCTCCAAGCTAAAAGCTTCCCCTGGGCTGAATATCCCTTACAGAAGATTTAGGGCATTAGCCCTTAGTTTGCTTTGGAATATGCTTTCCTGTCCCCCTACAGCTGTAGTTTTGTGCTTTTTCTCCTCAGTCTTGACTCTAAACCTAATCCTAAAGTGTCCCTTGGACAGGGCACCCCAAAACGTCTCTCGGTTATGACATGTCCAAGGGAAGATACTTTTTTCAGCCCTCTCTGTCTTCTTCCAGCCTTGCTCCAACTGTGGTCTCTCAGACCTAATCCTGACCCTTACAATAAACTAAGCCATAGACCAGAGACCTTGCTCAATGCACGGACTAATTATTCCACAGATAAGAGCTCTAGTAAAGCCAATGCTTTACTTCAGTGTTGGGCTGAGAGAAAGAGAAAGCCCAGAACTGCAGGAGCAGGAAGGATGGCACTCTTCCAAAGTGACTTTTAGCATCAACCGTTAGTCTACTTTGAAAGACACTTTCCAGCCCCTAATAGCTGTAGCTTTGAGTTTATCTCTTGGCTCTGAATTGAACTGTAATCCTTGGCTTAGACAAGGTACCCAAACCTTTCCAGCTAAACAGTCCCCATGGGAGAGATCTTTCTGCAGCCCCGAGCTTTCTTTGGCAGCCCCTTTCCAGCTCCACCCTGGCTGCAGTTCTGGGCTGTCTCCTTTCAACACCTAACGCTAGTCTGAGCCATTGGCCAAAGACCACTTGGATATAGGGATGAAATCAGCACCTCTAATTCACTTTAACTGGTGAATCTCTGACAAGAAAACTTTCTAATAGACTTGTGTGGGTGTGCACGTATTTGTTGAGTTCCAGAGAATTTGCAAAACTTATCAAACCTGCAAAAAAACCCAAATCCTAAACCCAAACAGTACAGGTTACTCATTATCAAGCTAGTACTATGAAGATGAGAATATGTAAGTGTTATACATTGGAAAACAGAAAAAAAGGCTTTTATCTTGTAAAGGGTCTTGTGACTTTCTCCTATGCGCTCCATTTTGCTCTTAGCCTTGTTTGCCACACGCACATCTTTTTGAGCGTGTGGACAGTGAGGGCTACATTGCAGGCACGGGTCTGTATGGCAGCTCCGTGTAAGTTTGATACTGTGACAAAAACAAGATGTGACAGAAACAGAATTTCTCAGGGAAGATGCTAAAATGAAACTGCAGCCAGTTGAGTCCTTCCGCTACAAAAATATTTAAATATAGTTGATTGGATGCTAATAACATTGCAATTTGCAGAAGACCCATGGAAAGAGCAGCTGAACATGAGCAAGGTGGCAACAGAACACAGAACCACCATGAAAGCTACAGGAGTCCCTTTTGTTTTGCAGCTGTCCAGCCTGGCCAGGCTGGTCATGTGATGTATTTTTTGCTATTCTGTTTTATTTTATTTAGTGTTCGGGTAACTTTATGTCTGCTATATGACTAGAGCCAGCTAGAGTCCTAACTCAGTGCTGCACCTCTGCCTACACTTGTTGCTTTAGCTGGTGGAGTCCAGGCTGTCCTTGAAGTGATGCCCTTTATTTTTCAAATATTGTTTCAGTTGCCTTGTGAGTTCTGCAGTTTTTCATTTCAGTGACAAATGAGTGACAAACAAGAAATCAAAGCACCTTATCTCCAGACACCAGCTGGTACTCTGTCTGGACTCAACTGATGTCATTTAGAAGTATGTGAAATCTCTATTAAGCATCTGAAAGGCATGTGTTTTCCTTGTGTTAATGTTTGGATCCTGCTGGATTCTCGTTCTTGCTGTGCCACATGTTTTCTGTGCCAGAATTTACAAGTCTGCAGACTAACTTATCTTCTTTTCCTCTCAGTCTGCCATTGTCACTAATTAAAACATGTAATCCATGAGAAAGCTAATTATCACTACTGCACAGAGGAACAGGCTGGGGAAAGCGTATTGCTGGCAGATCAGAGCTGTGATGTGTTTAGAGGCTAAAGCTCTAGAGGACTATCTCATTTTTGCCTTTTTTTATTTTTCCTTTTTTTTTTTTTTTGTTTTGTCAGGGAGGATGACTTGGATCAAGTCCTCAGAGCAGTCCTAGGGGCTGTTTTCCTAACTAACCTGCTTGTGTGCTACCAGAAAATGCGTTGCTTCCCCAAAGTTTTAAAAAGAGTAGTATTTGGAAAGTCTCTAGCCAGATGTGTCTGTGCAGGGAGCCATGTTCATTCATATACTCACACATCTGGAAGGAGATGTTTTGGGGCAAGTGGAGGGAGGAAAGGAATAGAAATGGATGGACTGGAGACCCCCCCCCTCCCCCATGCTCTAATTTGGAGATTTTCTGTGAGAGAAAGTAGAGGGTCATTTGGGACAAAAGAATATTGATTATTTATGAATGCCTGAGGTCAGGTGGAGGTGGAGTCTCTCTTAGCAGTTATCCATCTTGGACCTTGGAAAACTTTTCACCAAAAGTCTTTAAATTAAAATAACATATTGCTTTGAATACTTTTCTGTTTGCAACAAGTCAGAATGTTCTGAAAAATATGTTGGAGTTTGTTGGATTTGAAAAATTCTTGATTAGTTTGAGTCATGAACTGAATCAATGGCGTGTGGATGCCTGTCTTTACTATAGGACATTACAGGGAAGTGAGGAGTGTGTGGGGAATATGATCTCTCCTTTTCTGAGGCTGCTGCTCCTTGCAGTGCTCTGGAAGAAATGGCAGATGGTGCTGCTTGCCTTCGATATACAGCATATGTTACCATTGTACTGTTGGTACTGTCAAAACAGAGTTTGTTCATACAGGTGCTGTACATTGGAGAGTGGAGATCAAGGGAGGAGGAGAAGAGTAAAAAGGGATGAACAGGAGTGAGTCTTACAGTCATTAAGATTTTGATTGAAGGTAACATAAGTAAGATTAGTTGGAGCTAGTGCATTAACATGACAAGTTGTGTTGCTTGCTAACATTAAAATTGAAACTCATATGTGCAAAATTAGACATACTGAGTCTGGTGGGTTGGCCCTGGCTAGACACCAGGTGCTCACCAAAGCTACTCTATCACTTCCCTCCTCAACTGGACAGAGGAGAGAACATAAAATGAAAGGCTCGTGGGTCAAGATAAGGACAGGGAGAGATTGCTCCCCAATTACTGTCACGGGCAAAACACACTCAACTTGGGGAGATTAGTTTAATCTATTACCAATCAAATCAGAGTAGGATAATGATAAATAAAACCAAATCTTAAAATCACCTTCCCATCACCCCTCCCTTCTTTCTGGGCTCAACTTACTTAATTCCTGATTTTCTCTACCTCCTCCCCACCCAGCGGCAGAGGGGGACGGGGAATGGAGGATGTGGTCAGTTCATCACACGTTAGCTCTGCTGCTCCTTCCTCCTCAGGGGCAGGACTTGTCACTCTCTTCCCCTGTTCCAGCATGGGGTCTGTCCCGTGGAAGACAGTCCTCCATGAATTTCTCCAACGCGAGTCCTTCCCGTGGGCTGCAGTTCTTCATGATGTGCTAATCTAGGTGCCATCAACACATGCCATTCTGTGCTCAGGTCAGAGTGGTTCAGGTGCCAAGGCTTCAGTACATAAAAGGGTGGCCTGTTTTTGCATAGCTAAAGCTTCTTCTGAAATCACATTGGCAAGGCTTCAATACAGGAGACAGGTAATGGATTTAAGTGTCTGCCTTTCATAATCTTAAATTTGAAATTTATGACCTTAGCCTCTGGAACTGCCTTGTAGGAAATAAACAATCTGGTTACACTAGGTGACCACACATGACAGTATGATGAGGGAAAGGTCAGTATACAAGTATGCCTTATTAGGAGGTAAAGTATAATTTGGGCAAGTATCACTATCGTCAGAACCTGTGTTTGAACCTCTGAGCCTGTTGCAGCTCTGGTGTTGGACCCTGGCTCCTGAGCAGTAACCTGCCCAGAATATTTCTGTTAAACTCCTCAAAAACCCCAGGTGCTTTCTTTACACTGCTGCATATAACAACAGTAACACCAACAGTGAATGCAAAATCCAGAGCCTAGATTTCACAAAGGGGAATAATTTATGGTTAGTTTTGTGTTATATTTTTGGCCTTAAACATAAAAGACAATTTTTTCCTCTTTTTCCTACTGCTAAATTGACCAAATTCAATGTAATTACAGCAAAACTGCTGAGGGGAGAACATGACTTTTTTTTTTTTTTTCATTGCTTAAGGTTGTTGATACACAGCAGTTTTACCGCCACTAGTAAACTGAGCAAAATCTGTTTCCCTTTTTCGCCTTGAGGCCAATTACCACACTATGAAGCTCTTTAGCTTCTGAAAAATGTTTTTCGCCTCTGAATTGATCCCTGGCTTGTGTTAACTCAAAAACTGTACCCAAGGATTCTGTAGAAAAGTGCTAGCTGGCTTGGGACAAAATTGTACTATGGATTATTCTAACGATGTAGCCAATCTAGAAAATCAAGTGCCTAGGCTTATGCTTCTAGCTTAGTTTATTGGTACAAATATAGTCTTATATATTTCAACATAGCTTGTTTTTTCATGATAGGTATCGTTCCTACATTACTTCTTGAGCCAGGAGACCAGATGCAAAGCAAAATTTCCATGTGAAACTTTTCCTTCCACAAAACCTATTAACTAAAAACACTTAACCCAGTTTTTTAAAGCCATTTGTTAAAGCGAGTTTCTTTCTGATTAGAAAAGCCCAGAGGACAAATGCAGAAAAAGAAGCATCTGGCATGGCAACCATCTGCTTGACTTCCATGTCTAAGAGTTGCATAGATGATGCAAGGATCCTAGGCTGCCTTTGTAGTTAAGAGATAACTAGTAATTCACAGCAAGAGAGGTATCTGGAGAGGTTAGGTGAGTTGCATATTTCTATCCAGGGGCTGTACCAAGAACCTGGGTGAAGGCACTATCTACACTTCAGGTAGGTGAAACCTGAGCAAGTGGATTCCTGCCCATTCTGGATAATATTAGCTCCTTCAGATACTTTCCCCACATATAGCAAGCTCCTCAGTTGTTTTGGAAACCTTCCGTTTGCAGAGAACTCAAATTATTTTAGTGGCTGTAAGACATGCTCATGGAAGCATCTACCCCTGTTTCCTCAGGGCTGTTACAGGCACCACCAGAGCTGTGTGGAACTGCTGCTTTCCGCTTTGTTTTACATAAGCCGTGCAAAGAGAGACATTAAATTTGCTTTAATCATCAGTGATTCATCTCCCCTAGTTTGTGTCAAAAAATAATTAACTTCGGTTTGCTAATCTGCATATCTCATTAATGCCGACTCTAAAGACAAGGAAATAAAGAGCTATCATTCAAAACCATTTCATCCTGTTCCTGCTGTGAGGAGCCAGGGAAGACAGCTCTCCCGCTGGGACAGGTGGGCAAAGGGAGCTGGGCATGGGAGTCAGCACAGCGGCTTGGCTATAGTCTCTGTCTCCAGTCCCCTGCCCTAGTCTTATTTCCCATTCCTTCTTCATACCTCCTAAGACAGGTCAGTACAACTCTTGCATGCTGGTACAGGCTGAGGCTGCACCCAGGATAAGCCACAGAAATGGGAGAACGAGTTGTTTCTTGTAAGGTAGAGAATAAATCCTGACTGTCCCCTCCTATATCCCCTGAGGCCAAGCAGGAGTGTGGATAGAGAGCTCCCAAAATAACAAAGGCTATGAATTTGCTGCTCTGCTCTGGTAGAAAGAGAATGACTCCCTAATCTGTGCTTTTCCTGGCAGAGAAAAAATTGTCTAGGATTCATGTCAGGTAAAGATACAGAGGTCACATTCTTGTGGGTGAGTTTTAAGCTGATCTGTATTTGAAGAAGTGGTCTAAAGATACATGTAGGCTGGGCTATAGATGATGAGAATAAATCCTTAAAGCTGAGACTAAAATCCAGGATGGAGAAATTAAAATTGTTCCCTAGCAATAGTTAGGGGAATATTTTTCTGAAAATGTGATACAGGCAATTTAATAGTCCCCTGAAGAGTTACTGCAGGAGTTATGGAGACAAAATTTAATCATAAAAATATGAACTAAAGGGATTTTAGCTCTGCTTTAATTGCTTTAGTTACAAATTTCAGTGAAACATCTGCTATGACATTGCTATATCAGCTCCTTCATCCTCAGCGGTGACACCGTTCATTCTTCCAGGGTCAAAGTGCATCTACTAATTTAACAAAGTACTTCACATAATTTGGAGAGGAATTTTACTATTTTCTAGGAGAGGCAGCCTTGGATTATCATAGTAACAGCAATCATACCAAATAAATAAATAAATCATTATCAGCTGCTCCTCACCCAAGATGAGCTTACCTTTTTCTATGAGTGATGTACTTTCTTAGGACTGCAGGTCACCGACTGGATGCTGGGCTGAGGTAGGGCTGCCCGAGTGAGATGTGGAAAACTATGGGACCTGACATGAGAAATTGGTGCATGTGGCAGCTGGCAATGTGAGGGACTGCCAAATTACAGATCGCACTGTCAGGGAAGACTGGATTTCACAGGTCATTGCGGGGGAGCTGCGTGAGAAATGGCTGAGCTTCACAGAAAATTGGAGGGACATTTTGGGGAGTATTTGGGACCTCTTGGGGAGCAGAATATTGCAAGTCCAGCAGTGTCTAGAGAAGCATGTCAGGAACACTATGTAAGTCCAAGGTGACCTAAGCAATAGTATCAAAGTAACAAATTTGGGTGCGGATGCAGCAAAATGGGGACAATGAGAAGAAGGCTTTGCACTGAGGTGGAGAAAAGGAGGTACAAGGGGTGAAAAGGAGTGTCAGGAAGTGGGAATAACAGGGTACACAAATCTTGTGAGCAGAGCTGTCTGGGAGTGCCCGATGGGCAACTCTGTGTCATCACCACAGCTGGAGCAAGACAATAAACCAGGTGTGTTGCTCTGACCACATCACACCAGCTAGTCCTGCCTCCGGGATCAGGAGGACCAAGATGGGAGAGAGGAGGGATGCTTTCATTGCCAGCAAGCAAAAACCTGGACAGATGGATTGAGCATCCTGGTATCTCCATGTCAGTGCCTGTTCCAGACCTGATGGCTTTGGCAGCTGTCCACTGCTTCATAACACATTTACTGTGTTATTTAGATGACAGAGCTGTAATACAGTCCCAATCATGCCAGGGTAAGAGTTGAGTAACTCTGCCCATTTGAACACAGGTAGGATTTACCCACTCCGAGTAACAACAGAACGTCTTCTGAAAGATTTAATACAAGTTCATAATTTCTAGACAAAGCAATACAGTAAAACCAAACAGAGGTACAGATTTTTCCAGCTCTACTTCATATCCTGACTATGATCTGGAAGATATGTCTTTCAGGTCAGTTGGTTCTGTTCTTATAACACACAGTGAAGCTGCAGAAACTATGTGCAAAGCTGATGGTGAATTTGATGCTTCTGGCACCGTTCCTATATTTCACTGTACTGACTGAGCATCCCCATTAGGATAAGAATGCATCTGGATTAATGTCAAAAGAGTCTACAAATTCTTTGAAAGCATGAGAGATATCTCTCTTTTTTTTTCTTTTTTCTTTTTTTTAATTTTTTCCCAACTGCAACTCGGATTTTGGTACATGGTTACATGACTTGTTTTAATGAATATTTTGTTTGCATCAGTGCTGCTCTAGAACACATATGCAACAGTGACATTTCCTTGAGCCGCTGGAGCTCAGGACCTACAGCAGTGAATGAACTTTGCTGCCCATCTCTGAATTTGGGATTTAACAACATTTGAGGGGAAGGTAAGTCTGCACATGGCAAACATGTCATAAGCAGGTATTTCTTTGTTTAAAAGGAAATAGGAAAGCCTCTTTGTCTAGCCAATAAGCATAGAGCACTGCTCTAACCAGTGAGTAAAGTGAGGGGCATACATAAAAAAGCAAAAAAAACCCCAAAACAACCCAACTCATTGAATGGTTTTGAATTAAGAGCATTGATTTATCGTGAAACCTTAAATGAAATATTTCTTTGCACTAAGATATCTGGTATCTTCAAGGGATCTTGCTTGCAAACATTGAACTATACATATTGAAAAGTCAGTGCAAAGGCTATTCCAGCGCAGGGCTTTCTAACCAGTGGCCCAAGATGACCTCCACTCTCAAGGCATGGCCAAGTAACTGTCTGTCAGTCAGAGTCCCCACAGTGACAGATATATCTCTTAAGGTTCAGGGTGTCCCTGTGGGCCTTACACACCACCAAGAGCGGAGGGAAATAGCATTTTCTGTGTTGGATAAGTGACTTAGACCCTTGAGCATGAAAACAGCTTAAAATGTATCTTGGGAACCAAAAATCTAAATCTTCAAAACTCTCATGTGGTTGCTACCAGAGATGTTTGCGCTTCACCGGCAGCTCAGTTCTCTACAATAGCATAACCAAGTGCTTGGACTTCTGTGCCTGCAGAAATAACCTTGATTTTCACAGGGCTGGGCAGTGTTTTTTGTCTTATACCCATGGCCTGCCAAGATCCAGTAATTCAGCAGATTTGACAGATGTCCTACGGAGCTCAGTCCAACCAAGCAGCAATAAAACAGGATATCAGGAGCTTATTTATTCTGTTATCTTCTTTGCCTGAGGCACTTCAAACCTATGTCTCATGCAGGGAAGCTGTAGGCATTGAGCTATGTGGTTTTGGATGAAAAAGAAAGGGTGTTGAACCCCTTCTGTCAAAACCGTTCCTCCTCGTACAATAGGCTGGAAGGACTCGTTGGTAAGCGGGTGACAAGTTAGTGCAGGCAGGGAAGTTCTGGTTCCAGTCCTGGAGAACAGGCAGTGTCTGCTGGGGGTGGGAGCTCTGTAAATGATTTGGTCTTGCATGTAAAGGGCATCACAGAATAACACCTTTTGCCTCTGTGTGTGTGGGCACCTCATTCCCTCCAGGCACAAATAAATATTTAATAACAGATGGAGAGGGGTGCAGTCCTTTAAGTTACCGGGGGATGGCATGTGATGCTAAACTGTGATTTGTCTGACAGTAGAGCAGTTCAACAAAGCAGCACAGTCCATGAGAAGGTGTATATTCTGGAAATTCCTAGATGTCCTGAGAGAAATAACACTTTTACCAAAATTTCCTGATCATAAGTCTGTTTTAGCACATAAGGCTGAGGGAGAAATACAGTATCAGGATCCTGTTAAAGAGTAGCTGCGACACTGGGTACACACATTAAGTAAAGTAAGGAGTGCCAAGACACGGACCAAGGGCAGGGAACTTGATTGTCCACACTGTTACCTTGCTAGAAAATTCCTTCACATGGTTTTGGTCGTATTCAGCTAGCAATCCCCCAAAGCACTCCTGAGAATTGCTGAGGAGTGGTCCCAGGCTATGGACTTTTCCAGTGGGCAGTTTGCACATCGCCTTCCTTGGCGGCTGAGAGAGCATTTATCTGGCGTGCTCCTGCCAGCTGGCTGCAGGCCCAGGAAAGGGGCCCCGGTGCTGCTCACAGCATTTTAGGATGGGTGTAACCACTGCAGGGGTTTTGTTTGATGGAGTACAGGTGCCTGCAATATACATTTAAATCAGTGTCACTCTCAGCTCTGTGGTGAGAAAGAGGCAGTTTTAAGATGTGATTCATGTCATCTTAATGTAGACATCTAAAATAAATCAGATGAATCACAGCCTAAAACTTTGATGTGCCTCTCCATTGATGACTGCAGCACAAGTGGCTGATTCCAATGGAGGACCACCTGCATTGGTCCAGACAAATTCCTCCCTTGATGAGCACAGACCCAGTGGCTGTAGTGTTAAACGGTAAGTAGGACCACTGAGTCCAAGGAGAAAGACAGGATTGTGGTGTGAGTATAAGTGGAGCTGGAATCTTGTCCCTGCTACAGAGAGAGGTACTGATGACCATGAAGACGCTCCTGCTCACTTCAGAAGGTAAAGGTCCTACTTTTTAATACTTAGATTTGTTTCTATAATCCAACTGTCTGGTCTTCCTACCATTGACATCTTTTATTAATGTTTTTCCAGATGTAATACATGAATGCTGCTATTCGCAAATGTGGTCAGGCTAGAACCAAACAGGGTGTTACTCTGAAGTTATTAGACCTGAAAAACTGTGGTAGCCTTTTCAGCCTAAGTGGAAAACACAATCAAATATCCTATTATGTATTGGACGTTGGAGACAGTAAGCTATTTCCCAAGGCTGGGAGCAGCATGGCAAAGTCAATCACAAGTTAATGTGATCAGGCTGTGATGAGATCAGCAGTAACAAGACTGGTTGGGGCTTAAACTGTGCTAAGGAAGACACTGGGCAGCAAGGGGAGCAAATCTGAGTGGTCAGCAGGGGGACACAGGGGACGAAAGCTGCAGGAAAGGTTCTGGTTGGTGCTGGGTTGTGTTGTTTGCAGTGTGTTCCAGGAAGACATTAAAGCATAATTAAAACAGACTGGGAAGACTAGGACTGGCTTTTGTACCTCTATCTGCTTAAAGGAAAGGAGTAGGAATATCTTAATTTGGGAATGCGGAATCCACAGCTAATCTTTCTCTAATAGGTAATTGAAGACACATTTTTTTATTTTTAGTCCTTTAACTGCCCTGGCAAGATGAATGTTACCTTTTTGATAGCTTTGTACTAAATTGCTAATTCTAATTAGTCACAAGATCTACTACAAATTAAGGTGGTGCACTAATAATAAAACTGAGTTTCACTGATAGTAAAGGAGAGTGGCAGTAACAAGGGAGAATGGTGACAGTTCACAGCAGCTTTCAAAATCTTTATTTTAGTCAAGTCTGGGAGGAGGATATAAAGGACCAGGCCTTTGACCCATCTGCCAGCCAAGGAAAGATGAACATTTGGATCTGAAGGCCAAAGGCACAGACTTAAATGACAGGTTAAGAGATGAGGAATTAGCAAAAGAGCAATGCAGGTTTTAGCAAGCACAGAAAAGGGGAAGGTTAATTAACAATCTGTTTCAGAAAAGAGCATCTTCAAGTGCTCTTTTAGCCATTTTTGGATTTGTCTTAAAATGAACCTCTGGAGCAAAGAAAAATGATAACCCTTAATTAACTCCGGGAAGTGTTGAATTGCGGTGTGCTCAGAACCACAAAACAAAGTGGTGCAGGATGGGGTTTCTTTAAAGCTACCTGTTAAAAACCCCAAATATTGTGAAACCCAGATTCAAATGTTGGTGCATTTCAGTGGTGCTGGAAAGTAAAGGAGAATCAAGTGAAATTCGTTACTGTCAAGTGCTGAGGTCCTGATCAAAGAGGGAGCCTAGAAAATTGTTGTGGAGACTTGAAACCCAAATCTGTGATTTCTTACGTACCCCACGTGATGTCAATACATGTCATGAATTAGAGATGTAAGGTGGCATTCATCTCCCCTTAACTGTCTGTCTAAAAGGTGGCTAAGTCAAAACTAACTGAGACACTCTGTGTAGTCCATGGACACAACCAGGCTTTTCCAGGAGGCAGTTCCTCTCGGTCTAAGATAGCTGCATACATGGGTCAACTGAATTGCCCTCTTGACTCTGAAGTGAACATGGCCAAGCAGCTGACACATAGACAACTAACTTTCCAACATGTACAATTACATCAATTAAATCCTAACATTTTTAGTCTTGCATTGTTTGTCACACTGGGATCCTCTGTAATTTATTTCCTTAATGGTAGGAGACAGGGGAATGCATGTGAGAGGAAGACACTTATCATTAGTGTATGTTTAGATGCAAGCTCAAATGTGAATATCCTTTCCTAGGGATCCTTTGAATTAAGCAGAGGCAATGGCAGGATTTCACAGAGATCACAAAGCATAACTTTTTCCCGATACCCACTTAAGATTTGTAAAGCTAGGTAGGAAAACTGAAAATAGCCACAGAAAAAAATTAGTCTGTTGGATTCAGCTTGATACAGGTCTTACAGAAAAAAGAAGGGCCATTATAATCTATATTTGCTTGGGAGGGGTGACAACTACAAACATTGCCTCCAGCTGTTATCCTGAAGTTCACAAAGGCAGAATTTACCTTAAAAAAATAATCATTCACAGGGAGAAACCACTGGCCTCAGTACAACTGTGATAGGTGATTTTGAAACAACTAGCTCGCTACCTCAACAGAGCAATTGGATATTGATCTGCCTTTTATATTTGGTGAGTATGGCATATAAGAGTTGCTGAGATGTGCTTTTCAATCCAGCACATAGAGTGGTAAATCATGTAACAGCTACACAAAGCAACTCCTTTGGCTGTGAGAAGAGTCTCACCCACGTGGGGAGATTTTGTCCTGTGAAGATAATTGTCCCTTGTCACGTAAAGGAGTACAAAGATAGCAAACGGAGTTACATCCCACGCCAGTGCTTCCTGTTCAAATGCTGAGTACTCTTCCATCCTTGTTTGTGACAGTAAGGAATGTGATACGGAAATAATCCACATTATTTTCGAGTGCTGAAGCCCCAGTTAATTAGCAATAGCAAGATAAAGCCACTAGTTGATCTTTTGAGAAAATGGCCACGTATGTGTTCGATTGGCTATCATTACATTACAGTTTGATTACTAGATTATATTTTATCCTCTTTTGTTCATACCATTCATTAGAATGACAGGCAACTGCTAAATGAGAGACTGTAGTTGATAATTAGCAGTAGCATCTCTGCTAAATTTAAAGCTTCATTTCTGCTTCCTACTGTTTAATGAATTAGGCAATGAACAAATTTTTAATTGGTGCAAGCTTGATACATGTATGTAAATCTGCTTTCATCAGGTCCTTTGACAGTGCTTGCTTTGATTGGCAAGATAATGACAGGTCCTGCTGTGTGGAGGGGGTTGTTGTGGTTTGGTTTTTTTTTTCCAGAGGCCAAGCAACAGGATGCCAGCACCTAGAGTTTGACTTTCTGCAGAAATTAATGGAAATCCAGGATGGTATGGCTATAGCAAACACCAGAGACAGTTCCGAAACCAAGAGGAAAGTGGGTTTTGGAGCTGCCGATGTCCCATGAACCAGTGCCTGTTGAGAAATATCAGTATAGGATCATGTTCCTGCTAGTAAATCAAAAAATGCTGTGGCACAGGTCCAAGCACTGCAGAACGGTCATCTATACAGTTAAATTGTTAGCATGTCTTCTGATGCAGTTTAATACTGGGAACATTGCAAGGCCATTCCAGCTGTATTCAGGGCCAGAGGCTGGTCTCCAGCATTATTTAATTTATTGATACAGTTTCCATTCAGCGTGCAGATGACAGGTATTTCTCATCAGCTTTTTTCACCAGTGGGCAGCAGGAGAGGAAACTAGTCCATGCCACTTACAAGCCTCATTCCTGTTCTGGACTTTTTTCTTATTCTGAGGAGTTCTGCTTTTAAAAACCTCTTCTTAGCCATACCTCTGAAGTCTGGTAGCTGTTGCATCCCTTCCTGCCTGTGCTGCAGCTGCTTTTGCTGCCTATGCTCACGGGCAGAGGTCTGGGGGTGGCTGCAGCAGTTCCCGCTGTTTGCAGCACTCATCTTGCAGCAGTTGGGAGAAGGAAAAGCTGAACAAGATGCTCGTCCACCTCCAAAGGCCACAATTCACAGCCTGACATACTAGTGCAAACAGACTCCATGTTCACATCGTGCCAATACGTGGGTGACACACTGTGCTGCACCGCACGAGGGGGAGACGTGTGCCACTGCGCTGCTCTGGCTCTGTGGGCAGCAGCCCCTGGGGAGCAGCAGGGCAATGACTCTTTCAGCCGTCCTGGCTAAATCCACCTGAAAATATGAGTCAGATCCTCATGCCTTGCTCATGCCTTACTGCTGAGAGAGCTGTCAGTGCTCTCACTGGGGCAAAACTCCTATGCAATGGAACAAAAACACCAAAACATCCTTGGTAAATACTATGTCCCTGTGCACTTTAAGGGGGAAGAGTCTGTTTTAGTAGTAGTCAGGAATTTTAGGGTCAGCTCAACACAAGTGGGTTTGGGCTGTTTCTGGCTGTCATTCAAAGTTATGTTAAAGCTACCCCATCATTTCCAACGTTCAGGCTGGCAGCTCATCACACAAATGGGTTCTCACCTCTAGCAGTACTTTGGAAGGTGGATCAGCTGTGTTTTTCAGTACTGGGAAAATAATGATCTTAAATTGAATGGCTGAAAAATCATTTCTGGACCAAAGCTGTCCTTAGTCAAGTTGTGGGGCTAGTTTTTAACAAGTATTTAAGCGCCTGACAGGGCAGATGAGTGTCGTGAAGGTTGTGTAGGAGCTGTTGGGTGCCAGGAATGAACTCCTGACAATTTCAAGTGCTTCAATGCTTCTGGAAGTCCAAAGGAACACCTAAATGACTTTGCATATACCCAATCCAAACTCTTAAAATGTGAAAACTGACTCTTACACAACAGGATAATTAAACCATACTCTGAGTGTAAAGCCCATAGTCTAAGGTGTGGCTGAAACCTGTTCAGAGACTATTCTGGTAGCAGCAGGGAGGAGACATGGGTAATTAGCAAAGGCTTATTGCTATTGAGCTGATGCAACAAGTTCTAGATATAAATGGGAGGAAATATTTGTGAATATTATTTATCTAGTTTTTTAAATGCATTTCTACACTAACTGCTGCCCAATCACTTTCCAGTCATTAAGACTGTAACTCTATTGTGTACCTTTGAGTGTCCTGTATAATCTAGTCATTAAAATTGCACTTAAAATATAGAAGTTGAGTGAAGTCACTCCAGAAAGTACTTAGTGGAGAGGAGGATGTCTCTGAAGACCTCCAGAGCCTATCTGTCTAATTAAATTCAAGGAAAAAATTTCCTTAGCTCTCAGGTCTTTTAGTTAGTTCAGCAAGTTATTTAGATCTAGTCAGATGAGTATGTGGTTTAAAAGATTTAATAAAAATAGCCAGAATGTGCTGAAACTAGAGGGTTTTTTTGATTTAAAAGTCTGAAATGAGTAATACCTAATCAAAAAGGAAAAGTTAAGGAAAAGTGAAAAATGTCAATTTATTTTGCTGGAAAGAAACCAAATTAAATTTGGAACAAAAGCAGCTTTTTTGCTTATTCCCATTTTGAACTTTTCCATATAAATATTTGTATAATGTTATTTAGAATTACAGTAATATAATTAATCATGATGAGATTAAAGATTTTAGGCTGCTTAAGTTCAGAGGAACAGAACAGTACTGTGGAAAAGCAGAAAGAAGTGCATTACAGCACTCCACCTCTGACCAAAATGAAACCTATTCCTTCATTGCCAACCTCAAGAAATAAAACACAAACTCTTACAGTGCAGATAAATGCTTCTGCAAATGGAATCCTATATATTAAGTAAATTATAGTTTTAGTCTTTGTATATTTAACTATGTGCACAAAATTGCCTTCTAAAGCTGTAGCATAGGTCAATTACCAAACATTACTCTGAGATTAATTAATATTCCAAATATTTCTACATACTATATAGAAAAAACATTTACTAGTGCTCATCAAGGTACAAATGTAGTTAGATTTAAATTCTTGTGGCTCATACTAAGTACGTTTTTTGTAAAAAATGTTTCCGTATATATGGAAAGAATAAAGCTTATTTACGTGCCTGGGTATGGTCTGTGATCTATCTGTTCACTGTTAATTTCCTTGCCCAGAAGTGCTTGCGTGCTGAACACTAATGACAGGAAAGTACATTGCCAGCACAAGCTATGAAGTGAAATGCTTTGTTTATAGGATGTGAGTGTACACTGTTTATAGGCTTACTAGTGCGGGTGAGCATACATATGAACACGCACAGACATGCACAGAAGGTTAAATTTATTTTATTGCATATTTTTTATGTCCCAGTCCCTACACACTCTTAAATACCTGGTTGAACTCTCCATTTTCTTATTACTCCACAGAGACCTTAATAATTAAATAGAACCTGACTTCCACATGTAGAGCCTCTACCTTTTAAAGCAATCTTAAAAATTTAGTGCCATTACAGCTGCCAGAGTCTGTAGTTACTGGGATTTATACTTGCTCTACTTGCTCACAGAAACATCTTTTTTTTTTTTTTTTTTTTTTTTCTTTCTGGTTCTGCTATGTATAGCATTATATCTTCCAGTATAAAATTTTAAAATAATTTAGCTAACATGCAAACGAAAATTCATCTGGCTATTATTCATTCTGGGGTGGCTCAGAAATGCAACTGCTTTTATATTTATTTCACTTCTTTGAAAGTGAGCTCCTAGAGCTCCTGCAGTGATGCCTTTGGCAGGATGTCACCTCCACGCTCCATTTGCCAGGCTGTAGTTATGGAGATCTCTTACAGCAACTGGGCACCATTTGTAGTATCAGCAAGAGCCTCCATGGAGCTGGTGCCCTCTGTCTTGGATACAAGAGGAGTTTCTTCACTACCTTCTTGAGCAGATGTGGACTTACTGAATGCTCCCTCTCTTGAGATCAGTCTAAATTTTAAGTACTACTGAAGCCCCTCTTAAGGCCTGTGTTAAGAACCTGAGAAGTATATGAACATTGATCCTTTGCAGGGTAGAAAATTTCTTCTCTGGTAAGAAAAAGAGATTTGAAAATTGTGCTACCAAGCAGGCAGCTGAACAGCAGCTTCTTCAGAGATGGGGTACTGTAAAGCAGCGTGCGGTCATCCTGCCATTTCTCTTTTTCACCACTTCAGCTGACAAATTTGTTTTGTTTTAAACTTTAATATTTGATTCAGTGTCGAGAGCTCTCCTTGCAGTGAAGACTTCATGACAGCTGACTGACCTGGCAGGAGAATGGCAGGTGAAATTCTGTGTCAGTGACTGCAAGTAACGCACAGGGCAGGAAATAGCCCTTGCTGAACATTGACACAGCAATGGACCCTGACTTAGCTATTAGTGCTCAGGAAAGAGCTGATAGTTGGGTTCAAAGGCAAAGGGAACATTAGGCATTACTAAGAAAAAAACTGAGAGCAAACCAGAAGTAATCATTTAGGTGCTGTAGGAATCAGTGGTGTCCCCACATCTCAAACACTGACTGCACCTGGTGCCACCCAGCTGAGTCAAATGTTCCCTTGATCTCACAAGATGTAGCAGAAGTAGAGAACAGAAAGATATGAATCAAGGGAGGTGAGACATATGCTACAAGAACTAGTGGCCACTCCTGTGATGTTTTCAGGTGGGTTGTGCAGACGTGTCTTTCTGCAGCACATTTAGAGTTGCGGAACTCGTTGCTGCAGGACATCATGGGCACAGCAAATGGAAATGGGTTCAGAAAGGGATTATACATGTTAGTGGGGGACAGCTCCATCAGGAACTATTAAACATAGTTGTCTGGATGTAGTCTCTGGCTCAGGAAGTCCATAAACATCTGCCTGACACATTCTGCAAGAATATCAAATGTATACACACTCCAATCTTGTATATCCATCGTTTGTCTGGAGACAAGCTGCTGGATGACAGAGACATCTGACCCAGGCACTCCTCTCGTTTTTAAGGATTTAAATGTGGTTGTTTTTCCTCCTTTCTAAATAAGCTCTAGGTTAGGGAACTCCACTGTCTTTTTACAGTTGGTAAGTGCAAGGCAATGCTTTGCAGGTTTTGCACTAGCTTTCTGTGTCTGGAGGCAAATGGCTGCTTAAGTTTTCCAGACACACAATAGCAACAGATACTTAAAAATCCATGGGCCAGAAGAATCCTCAGAAATGGAGCATTAACAATTAGGTAGTGACTGGGTGCACTTTATATGCTGAGTTTCTTTGGTGTTTTATTTAGAGATAGAAGATACTAGAAATGCACAACCTCAAAGGAATGCACAGACTACACAGGGGTTACTAGATAACTCAAGTTCTCCCACTTCCCGATAGAGTGCCAAGGGGGAGAGAGTTGTGTGTAGAAGGTTTGTAGGAAAATAGCACTTCCACCAGCTCCCTCGGTACCGTTGTGAGAATCCCATCCGGCCCTATAGACTTGTGTGTGTCCAAGTGTTGTAGCAGGTCACTAACCATTTCCCCTTGGATTATGGGGGCTTCATTCTACTCCCTGTCACTGTCTTCCAGCTCAGGGGTTGGGTGCCCTGAGAACAACTGGTCTTACTATTACAGACTGAGGCAAAGAAGACATTAAGCACCTCAGCCTTTTCCTCATCCTTTGTCACTGTGTTTCCCCCCCACATCCAATAAAGGATGGAGATTGTCCCTAGCCCTCTTTTTGTTGCTAATGTATTTGTAGAAACATCTAAGGAATGTCCAGCCTTCCTGGACTCCTTTGCCCTTCAGCACTGCCTCCCAAGGGACTCTGTCAATCAGGCTCCTAAACAGGCCAAAGTCTGCCTTCCTGAAGTTCAAGGCAGCTGTTCTACGAACCCCCCTCCTTACCTCTCCAAGAATCAAAAACTCCATAATTCGTGATGACTGTGCCCAAGACAGCCTCCAACCATCACATCACCCAGAAGTTCTTCTCTGTTTGCAAACAACAGGACCAGCAGGGCACCTTCCCTAGTGGGCTCACTCACCAGCTGTGTCAGGAAATTACCTTCCACACACTCCAGGAACCTCCTAGACTGTTTCCTCTCTGCTGTATTGTACCTCCAGCAGACATCTGCTAAGTTGAAGTCCCCCACAAGTAGAAGAGCTAGTGACTGTGAGACTTCTCCCAGCTAGTTACAGAATATTTCATCTACCTCTTCATCCCTTCCCTAGTGGGCTCACTCACCAGCTGTGTCAGGAAATTACCTTCCACACACTCCAGGAACCTCCTAGACTGTTTCCTCTCTGCTGTATTGTACCTCCAGCAGACATCTGCTAAGTTGAAGTCCCCCACAAGTAGAAGAGCTAGTGACTGTGAGACTTCTCCCAGCTAGTTACAGAATATTTCATCTACCTCTTCATCCTGGTTGAGTTTCCAGCAGACATCTGCTAAGTTGAAGTCTCCCACAAGTACAAGAGCTAGCGACTGTGAGACTTCTCCCAGCTGCTTACAGAATATTTCATCTACCTCTTCATCCTGGTTGAGTGGTCTGTAACAGACTCCCACCAAGGTATCAGCCTTGTTGGCCTTCCCCCTGATTCTTACCCACAAACACTCAACCGTATCATCACCATCATTGAGCTCTAGACAATCAAAACACCCCTTAACATACAGGGCTACCCCACTGCCTCTCCTTCCTTGCCTGTCCCTTCTGAAGAGTTTATACCCATCCATTGCAGCACTCCAGTTGTGTGAGTCATCCCACCAAGTTTCCGTGATGGCAGCTATATCATAGTTTTCCAGCTGCACAACGGCTTCCAGCTCCTCCTGTTTGTTGCCCACTCTGCGTGCATTGGTGTAGATGCACTTCAGCTGGGCTGTTGATCCTGACACTTTTTTTGAGGGAGAAGCCCTAATTCCTATGTGACTGTTCTGAGGTGCTTCCATGGTTTCTAACACATCAATAACCCTTGTGTCTTTGCTGCCACATGGATCTCCGTCTCCTACCTCCACTGAGATGGCAGCCGAAGTACTTTGCTAGCACACTGCCCCTCAAACCTTGGCATGCCGACCCTTGGCTTATCTCTAGTGAACCTTGTTTTATCCCTTTCCCCCTTCAAATCTAGTTTAAAGCTCTTTCAATGAACCCTACTAACTCTTGTGAGGTTTTCTTCCTTGGAAAAACAAGGGAGTTCTTGGAAATAATTAGGGGAGACATTTCTGTCCTTAATTGGAACTGCAGTATGTTGTCTGCTCTTACAAACCCCTGTCCTGGTAATTCCAGATGGAAATGTCCTGGTTTCGTTTAGGTATGTGCTCCTTGTGCAAAACTAGTCTCTAGGTAGGTAAGCTTCTCTTCTCTGCCCCTTACCAACTAGTGCCCACACAACAACTCTATAACATGCTTCTAATTTTCCCTCAGCCGCCTATGCCATGCAGGAGACCTTTGAGCAGTTTTCAGAGGTCTTGTGCAAAACTAGTCTTTAGGTAGGTAAGCCTCTCTTCTCTGCCCCTTACCAACTAGTGCTTCTAATTTTCCCTCAGCCACCTATGCCGTGCAGGAGACCTTTGAGCAGTTTTCAGAGGCAATTCAAACAGCCCCCCGCCCCTGTCCCCCACCCTGGCTGAAGCAGCATTGAGTTGCATTTCAGTGTATTGCTTTCACAGAAATGCTGTGTTTCTTACACGAGCACGCGAGGAAGCATAACACTGGCATTTCTCAAATGTCAAATAAGGTAACTCATTATCTGGCACATAATTATATACTTTAAACATTACTGGAAAAGGAAGAATTGCTGGGGCATAAGAGAGCCCATCTTTTCTGAACTTGCTGCAGAGCTCTGCTCAAGGCAGCAGTACTGTGCTGGAATAACATGCCTTTGTTTAGCTCACTGACTAGTAGACAAATGCTTTAAAGAATAGTGCAATTAGAGATCTGGACAATAAAATCAGAGTAAATAATGAAGGGAAGGAGTAGGGGGAGAGAGAGAAAATAACATATCAGCAGGCACCCGTGACTCTGGGTTTATGCAGAAGTGTTTGTGTCTTCCTTTGCCCCCTCTGTTTGCCTGCAGCATCCTGCCCAAATGCAGCAGTGTGGGGTATGGCCCTGCTTTATGTTATAGCTTGTCCAGAATGTCCATGGGCTCCTGATCCTTGGAATGAGGAGGTGGCAGGGGGATGCAGGGTTCCTGCCCCAAGAGACCAGAGATGCTGCAGAGGAGAGCTGGTCCCAGCAGGACAGGCGATGCACAGACGCCCCTCCACTCCTTGACTGCAGCCCTGTCTCTCTTTCCTCCCAGACCCTTCTGGCCACTCTGGGGTCCTGCCTTTGCCTGTGCTCCTGGTGAGCTCCTCACTGCTGGGACAATGCCCTCTGGGAGAGAGGGACTCACGGCAGATCACGGTGATTCAAAACACCACTACCCAAATAACTGTGCTGCTTTTTTGTCCAAAGATACAGAGCAGGAAGAAAAAAGAGTTTAAATGTCTAAAAGGCTGCCCGTTTAGTTCATTATTCAGGTATATAGTTTTTCTCATGAAACATGAACATATCTAACCACTTCAGACCTACCCCACAAGCTCAAGATCTCTCAGGCTTGGCTGTGAGAGCACCTCCTTAGCAACTTAATTAAAAACCAAAACCTTTTTCTGTAGAGGAAGCTTGTGAACACCTTAGGAAAACAACACCTTAGTAAAAGGTGTTGTTTAATTATAGCTGGCAGCTGAAAATAGTATCTTCCTAACCAATGATTGGGTTGCTGTTCCCTGCCTCAGAGTGACTGATCCAGTGATGTCTTACACCTGCCTGTTTCTTTCCACTTATATTTCTGACCAGGTCTTTGAGCTAGCCATGGGGTAGGATGACATGTGAAGCAGGCAAACCATACAGTGTTTAGGTCTCCTCCGTTATTCACACATATGTAGAAACAGAAGAACAAATTTTTTTCTTTGTATTTGAGCAAATGGTTTCTGTTCAAGGCATCTTGGAAGGCAGGATGCTTGCTCCAAAATATTAGCCAGATGTACCAATCCCCGCACAGCTGTGAAAGAGGAGAAATGGTTGAAATGCTTCCCCTCCATCCCTGTGTGAACACGGGTGAAATCCCTCTGGGAGCACTCATACACTGCCAGGCCTTCTCCTGGCTGCCCTTTCCCTCCTTCTGGGAGCCATGGTGGCCGAAGCGGGACTGATAGCAAACGTTCTTTTGAGAGCTGGTTGTGATGGTTTCTGTGAAGGGTTTTACAGCATATTACAGAGGTTTATCAGATTGTCCCGTGAATGAGATGTCTCCAAAATGCATGTAAGAAAGCTAGGTGTGTCCCAAGTGATTTAGGAGCACATGTCCCTCTAGTCACTTGGATCTCATTCCCAAGGCACATAGAAAAGTGGCTTTCCCATCTTGTGAGGTGACATGGCATTCTGGCCACGGTGACCCCCAGGGACAGCTTCTGCACCTTGAAAGAACATGGGAGAAGGGGTGAAGCAGTCCAACCTTCTTCTTACTTAATTCAGAGAAGAGATGGCTCTGGGGAGACCTTATTGCAGCGTTTCAGTATTTAAAGGGGGTTTATAAGAAAGATGGGGACAAACTTTTTAGCAGGACCTGTTGTGATAGGACAGGGGGTGATAGTTTGAACCTAAAAGAGGATAGATTTAGACTAGACAGAAGGAAGAAATTTTTTTTACCATGAGAGATGTGAGACACAGGTTTCCCGGAGAAGTGGTAGATGCCCCATCCCTGGAAACGTTCAAGATCAGGTTGGATGGGGCTCTGAGCAACCTGACCTAGTTGAAGATGTCTCTGCTCATTACAGGGGGGTTGGACTAGATGACCTTTAAAGGTCCCTTCCAACCCAAACTATTCCATGATTCTATGATTTAAAGAATCTGTTTACACAGCTGCCAGCACTGGGTGTGCTGTTGTTCACAGCAATCTGGCTGTGGGGATCACACACATTGTACAATCTGCCTGGTTATCAGCAGGGACGGTACAATCTACTCTGAGCCTGTAAGTGTTTTGTTTTACATCCTTGCAGGTTTTACCACCCTTAGTTAAGCTCATGTGCACTGAGCTCTTGTAGTGCCTCAGGGGCATATACCTTTGGTGGTAGCTTCTTGCTGGACAGCCAAGGTGCCTGCGGCAGTTTACAGGAGAAGTTGTTTAAAGCTGCTGTGATTGAGCTGCTGAGATACCTGGGGTTTCAGGTCAGCAGAAAGAACTTACAAGGCATGGACAATAAAATTATTTTGATGGCTCAGTCCAGACATTGCTGTTTTTCAGCTCTCCTAGGGATTTGTGCAATGTAGTTACTTAGCTGTATTAAAAAAAAAAAGACCTGTTATGGGAAGTGCTAGAACTTTCAAACAAAATTGATTATAAGAAAACTGTGTTTTAAGAGCTGGTCCAGTCTAAATAAAGTGCAACACCAAACATTTATATGTGGCATCTTCTTTGTTTTATATCACATTTTGCTGTCTCCTTTCCCGCTTTACCATTCCTCCCAGAATATCTGCCAAAGCATTCACTGCACACTTAACACCGTACACTTTCCTGTTTCTCTGAGTTGTAAAAGATTAATATACAAGTTATTTTTTTAACCACTCTCATCAGTCTGCTTTTCATTGATTAAACTGGACTGTTTGATTTTGATTTGGCATAGAAATGCTAAGGGAAGATTTTCTTTAATAGACCGGGATCTTCGTCTTCAGTTTCCACAGCAAAGAAAAGTTATTAAGACACTAAATTAAATACAGACTTTGAAGTCTCAGTTTTGCTTATTACATTGTTCTTTGTAATGGCTCTGTTGAGGTTAGTGGAAATATTCCTATTAAATCAGAGGGACTTGGGTTAGGACATAAATTGTGGAGATCATCACAGAAGTCAAGAAGAGAAAGAACTCATAGAATTTCATGGTGTAAAATAAGGATGAGAGTAGAATCCAACCCTTGCAGGGTAACATTTCTGCGTAATAAAAGTAGCATGAACATTGCGGTAGATTTTTTTTCACTATCCCTGTACTCCTTCGCAAAATATTTTCTATTTGTGGCTGTGTGTGAAAGCACTCCTGGAAATCAGTGTTGTGTTGCAAATCCTGATTTAGGATCCTGCTGATTGCCAGAGAGCATTTAGATTCAAAACTTTTACAGACTTTGGCTCCCAGGCTGCCACTTTCATACCTGCCAAAGAGGCCCTCTCTCACACCCCAGGGAAATGTTTTTGAATGTTCAGACCTCTTGCTCAGCACAATAAGTGTAGCTTTGCTAAGGGTAAACAGTCTGTAAATTGAGCCTGGCTGGATCCGAAGCAATCATCATGTGGCACATCTAAATGCTCCCAACGAAACACATCCATCATTAGCTGGTGCTAATGTAGCAGAGGCAAGAGGCAAGCCCCTTATAAGCCATGGGTAAAATCAGCTGGCTCTAATACCACCTGCATGGGCAAAACCTGAAACCTCATTTGATATCTAATAAAATTAAATGTACATCTTTTGAGGGGATCTAACTTAGCATAAAGTGAAGGAGAAGTGAGCTACTCAAAAAAAAAATTCCTTTGGTCTGTCTGGTAATGGTAATGGCAATGGCAAAGCTGCCTCATGAAGTGAGAGACAAGGAACTGAAATCACAAATGTGATTGCCCTTTATTGCGAAGTCTGAGTAAGAGCCTTTTCCTACTGTTTAGTCCCAACATCTACAATAACTTTTTAAATGCAGATAATTGCATGAGGCAGATTCTCCCCCACTGCCTGACTGATAGTCTAAACTTAATTCATCAGGAATACAGAGATGAATGAGATGGTGCATTCAAATTGCTGCAGTTTAGAGAAGTGGCTCCTCTACTTGTAAATGAGGATGCCTGCTTTTGGGGAGATTGTTCTGAGATAATACAAATGCAGTCGTGACACTGATTAGGTATTTTGCTAAGAGATCACCTGTAAATCTGCATTTATTATATACAAATATTCTAAAAGCTGGAGCTGAACAGGGAAGTATGTCTGCCCTGAAGGTTTTTAACTATCCTACAAGTTTGTGGAAGGATGAATAATGTTATCCTTGTAGCAAGGATGTCATGGTTACGATACTTATTTTAGCAAGGATATAATTTTCCTGCAGATTAACAGACCTTTCAGTCTGCCACAGCCTCCAATTCATTTTCCTTATCTCTGCTCCTATGTCACAGCCATCACCATGGTGCTTTGGTACCATGAAGATTTCTCGGGTGCACACTAGGTATTGGCTATCTGGAATACAGAAGATTATCTCTAGACTATTAAATTAAGTAGGCGCAGGCACTTAAATTTGATCATTGATGGGTTTACACTGA
Organism: Pterocles gutturalis; assembly: GCF_000699245.1. Classification (NCBI taxonomy): domain Eukaryota; kingdom Metazoa; phylum Chordata; class Aves; order Pterocliformes; family Pteroclidae; genus Pterocles; species Pterocles gutturalis. The sequence continues at coordinate 32,821 of NW_010138007.1, forward strand.
AAAACGTGGTGTGATTTAATCCCAGGCCAACTGTAATTCTCCCAAAGGATTCCTGGGCATGATCTGAAGAGTAGCATGAGCCAGGGGCTTCTCCCAGTAGGCAACTGGGATGGAGTCACAGAGAATTTTTTTTGGCAACCAACTGTGTCTGTTTACCTTAGGGGTATAAGAGGGGCTCTAGCCTTGATAGTTCATCAATATAGATGAAGTCAAAGATATCAGACCCCATTTTGCAAGGGACTTTACAATGTCTTTTTTGGGAAGGAAGGTTAAGAGAAGACAACCATGAAACAGTGCTAAAAGTACCATATGACAGTTGGCAGACAGTGTCCGGGTTAAAAGTATCTTCATGGTTTCAGACTGCCATCTGAGGGCATCTCACTTGGGTAATCTGACTCTATGGTTTGGGTTAGACATTTGTGACCGATGTTAGATACCAAATTATTTTTTGCACTTGTTTTTTCATGTGCAGAAAGCCACGATGAGGGTGCTCCCTTATTTCAGATGTCCCCTTGGAATGAAGGAGCATGGGGAAATACGGTCTCTGTAACCCTGGGGACCAGGGATTCACAGAGGTGGTGGCTGGGCAATGCTGCACAGCACTGCCTCAGCCCACACCTCCTGGGGTAAACAAGTACAGCAGAAAACCTGTCCCCTGCCCTAGCACCTTCTGTAAGTTACTCACACGAAGACAGGTCACTGGGTCCTTGTGAAGTCAATCTCTTCTCATCTTCACAGCTTCCGGCTGCCCTTTTTTTCAGGGTTTCAACCTCCAGTTCATCTGAACATCTCTGAAGGTTATTAAGAAAGTGTTAAACTGCTTGCTTCTGAGTTACCAGGTCCTCTTAGCTGGATCTTTGCAAACGCCGTGGGGATGCCAGCTGGCAATGTTCATGCTTGTCTCCAGGCTGATGAGATCACAGCAAGCAATTCTGGAGCTGGTGCAGTGGGCAGGCTCATGTTTTTATCCTGTCAATATAACAGCCAGTGCTGGCTGTGGTTGATTGATCATAAAAGCAGCAAACTACTGTGCATTTTTAACTATACTGCTGCTTCTCTTTCCAAGATGGTAATAAATCAGCTTTTGAAACTGGTAGAATAGTTGGCTTTCTGGTACCACTGAGATTCGGAAACCTGTGGTACTGCAAATGTACGAGGGGAAATTGCTTCTTAGGCACCTGTGCTGCTTGTGTCCTTAAACTGTATGGCTAGTCAGGAGCAGCTGAAGATTTATAATAAATATGGGTACATTTCGTATTTTAGGACACAATAATGAGAAAGAAAAATAATAGTGATTAGAGTTGCTGGTCTCATTAATTAGTGTCTTTGGTAACTTGTGTGGAATTAAAGAGAAAGAACCCAAAATCCTAAGACCATTTCTTGTTTTTTTTTTCTACAATACCAAGTCCCTCCTGAAAAAATGATTGTATAAATTAGTAAGATGGCTTAGAAATGGGAGCTCGAGTTTGGGAGCACAGGGTCCAAAGAGCTTGGATGTCAGGGAGTTTAGAGGTAAGAGAAGCTGCCCCCTCATACGCTTTCTTTAGGGTTAACTGCCTTTCCTTGGTTTTCCTGCATCCTGGCATTGCAGCCACCCTGGATAGCTGCTGCCCTTGGTTTCTGCCTGCACATTGCTCACTTCTTGCCCCATGCCAAACCAGGGCCAAGGAGGAGAGCCAGAGGTGCTTGGAGCTGCTTGCTTATTCCCTGCTCTTCCCACCTGGCTCAGAAGAGATCTTGGTCCATTGAGGACCACAACCTTGGGCTTACCCCAACAGCAGAATGTGGTTTTCACCATCAGATCTGTGACACTGACACTGGGATGAGTGATGACTCATGAGGGCTGAGGGGGAGAGGAAGGTGACAGGGTAATAAGGCAAAGTAATTCTTTGCTGCTTCATTGTGAGAAGTTCGGTTCTTTTATGTTCTCCTTCCCAAGTGAGGAAAGCAAAGATCCTTGTCTCCAACTCACTGAACCCTGTGCTAAACAAGTTTGTGGTTTTTCCAAACCATGTCTCCATGGTCCATGTTTTTACATATCTCAGGTTTTGGCAGCTGCCTGCACAACTCATTGCTCCATGATTTTTCTCTTCCACCACCTCTCCACACACAGGTGCTTTCTAAAGGCCATGTCTCTTGAGGTGCTCATTGGAAGTTTGCCTAGAGACCATTTCATGCCCAGGAGAAGACCAGTGCACATGTGCAGTGGGATGGCAGCACTGTGGCTCCCCTTTCTCCTGTGTGCTGGCTGTTCAGCCAGCAGCCTTCGCAGTGGGGACCCTCCTGAGGACAGGGATCCTGCAGCTTTTGTCTGTGTTTGAAGAGCCTCTGGCTCACCTCCCCAGGGTGTGAAATGGAGTGGGGGGCAACTGCCTGCATACAGCCACTTTCTGAGGAAGAAATGATGCAGTGGGAACTCAGGAGGAGTCCCTGCATCATGCATCAGTGGATTGCCTGTGTCTTTTACATCTGGGAGGCATCAGCTCCTCCTGATTTTGACATCCTCACATTTTTTCCCTGTCTTGTTCTGGGATATTTGTCATCATGTAGTCATCATCAGCCCATCCTCCAGATGATGCATTTAGTTCTCATCTCAAAGGTTTTCATATCTAGACTGCCTGCATCCTAGAGGGACATCTTAAAAGGTACCTCCTGATGCAATGGTCACCACATGGTGATCAGTGACAAAAGCTGCCAGGAGGCTTCTGCTGCTGAAACTGATAAAGCTCGCTAAGAGGAGGGACAAAGGAGACTTGCTCCTCTGATGAGCCTTAAAACGACATACCTCATCTGTATGCATTAAGAGGGGATGAATTTTAGTCGTGAAAGAATGGTTTGCCTCAGAGATGATGACCTTCTCTCTTGGCCCAAAACAACCGAATTGGGAATTGTCAGCTGTTATTTAACTTGAGTATCTGCTTTGAAGAAGTGCTGTAGCTTTATGTTGGAGTAGTTCTAAGACCTAAGAAAGTGATAAGCTCTGGGGCAAACTTAAAATTTAAAACTTAAAACTTTAGGTGTCCAAAGTTGGGTGAGGGCAACTCCATCCCACCAGCTGCCTCAGCACAATGGAGAGTCATCAACCCGCCCTGCGCAGTCTTGGTAGCAAGCTCCAAACAGCCCAAAGCACGAGCAGCAAGCGGCGTGCAAGCAGTCAGTGTGCTGCTGCAAGGGCCCAGTTCTGCTGTTATCTACCCTCGCACGTGCTTGGGATAACACCACTAAAACAAACATCGTCATCTGCCAGTGCAGCCAAGAGCAGACCTTGACCCTGAAACACCCTGTGTCCGAAGGAGACGAGGCAGAGAGACCCTAAACCTCCTCACTGGAAGGCCTGAGAGTCTCTGTTCTGCTCAGTGTTTAGTAATCCTTCAGATTTTGCCTCTTAATGAAGTAATCTCAATATCTCATCAACAAATTACCAAACACTGTCCCAAGAATAATGATGCCAGCAGTTCAGAGTGAATTACTAATGCATTTTACCATTTCTTTAACAATTACAGCTCTATTTAGAATGCAGAGAATTATATTACTATTCAGTTTTAGAATGATAAATTGCAGGATATTAAAAGATTCTTAGCTGAACGCAAACAATAGAGAACTTAATTATTGCTCGGAGTGTCACTATAGCATTATGGAACAATTTGAAATTCAACTTGCCTGGCTAGATTTATTTTAAGTCTGACATTTTCAGCCCTAGCTTTCACTCTCTGGGTCTCTTTTGCACTATGACAACACATCAATCTATTTTCTAACAGTTCTAACATTTAAATAATCTCTCCTAATCTGATTTTTTTCTTCCTTATTTTATATTGGGGAAAAAAGATTTATCTGCAAATGCAGTGTGATACAGGAAATGTGTTTACATAGGAGACAAATTCAGACCAGCAGCAGCATCTGTAATCCATATGTTCTTTTTGTCACAGATAGAGCTGTCTTAAAATTCTTGAAGAACGAGCTTGAAATGAAAAATGCTGTTTAATTGAAGCAATATTTTATGGGAACAAATAAATTTCTCTAGTATTTTCAATTAGGAGAAGCCAAAACACTTCATTGGGGCTTTGTCAATACATTAGGATTCTAGACTACAATCTAGACCACTAGATTGAAATGTTCATTTTAATAGCATACATGTATTTCCTGTTAAGTATGTAGCATTTTTCCTGCAATATAAAATTTGAAGGGATATATTTAGAATATATTTTTTCCACTGATCCCGAATATAATATTTTGCCCTTTTTTTCTTGGAAAATTTCAAAATATGGTTCCTTGTTCTGATTTGGAGCAATTTGTGAGTATTGGGGCATCCTCTGCTGAAGAGACACTCCTGTTCTTAGATACCTTCCTCTGAAGGAGGGGGACCCAGAGGCAGCACTGTCTGCAGAGCACAGTAAGACACCCGCCTTCTGCACCGCATAACACGACCGGGCTGCGTTAGTGCCAGAAACCCTGTTTCCTCAGCCGCGGGCTGCAGGGCACTTGTTGCTGCAGACGAGACTTTCTGTAGCTGCAGAGCTGCAGCTGGGATTTGTGCCCTTAAAGGTGACCAAGGCTGTGCCTGTGGCAACACCTGAAGAAGTTATACCAACATCAGACTGAATGGCTCACAGTCTGTTACTGGGTGCAGCTCCATCCTCTGCTCCCTGTCCAAAAGCATCTGGGTGAAGGTTGTCTCACCCAGCCTTGGTCCGATACCAGTGCACACCAGTCATGCTGGATATGTTGCTGGAGAGATGCAGTCATCTCCAGAGGCTGACTCATCCCAGGGCACAGAGATGGATCTCTCTTCAGAAGTGCTGTTTCTCTCCGTTGACTAGGGAGGAGGACCTGGAGTTTCAGCATACACAAAATCCCTGGCTTTTGGGCGGCTGTATTAAGGGATGCCTGTCTTTCACACAGCCCCTGTTTTCAAGGTGACATCACCCCAAAAATGTTTCTGAAAAGCTAGATAGTATCAGAGATCTGATATACAGCATGGTCACACAAATGCTGGGTTGGTGTAGCCGAGGGGGTAGCCTCTGGCAGACGGGGTGGACAGGACACTGTGGCTGGGTTTGGGCAGGACTTTCCTAACCTGGCTCCTTCACTGAAGGACTCATCACATGGTGCTGTACCCTTGAGGGAGAGATCCTGATACAGCAAATCCTTCAGCGTCTGTACAAGTTTAAGCACATGATTCAGGTATGTGACACTTGTCTTCTGCATCGACTGCAGCTGGTGGCAGTCAGCAGCTCCCACAGGGCACAGAAAGGACGCTGGGAATGCCGTGCCCTGTGGGAAGCCACCGTCAGTCAAAGTGCAATGGGAACGCATGAGTCACCTCTGCTTGCTCTGCTGAGGAAGTGCTTTGCTTCTCCCCGCTGCTTGCCATCTTTCAGGGACTCCTGCAACCTTCCATGAGGCTTCAGGAAAAAATAGACAAAAAATTGCTGTTGTGGCTCCTGTTCTGAGGAAATGACATAGGAACATAATGTTCACAGTCCCTAAAAATCCATAGCCAGAAACTTTGCAAACTGTCTTGAGGAGATTTCAATACCACTTTAATAAAGGGAAACACTTGCTACAATTTAAATCAGCTCTGAGAGAAGAACACATTGTACAAAGCGCACTCATTGAACATAAAGAAATAATGGATCTTCAAGGCCCCATAACAGGGACAAAATATTATTGCCTAAATTCTGTGTTTAGGTTCATTAGATCTCATTCTTCTTCCCTCATAGTAAATGTCCAAGGCAGTTCCCCAGTGCCCCGTGACAGCAGCAGGCACAGCTCTGGAGAGACAGCGGGCCTGTGGAGAGGAGGAGTGGTCCACGCGTTGCTGGTCAGCAGTGCACATGGAGCAGATCCTGTCCGCGGGGCTGCTTTGGGACAAGACTGTGTCCCATGGCCCCATGACAGGGAAGCATCGGAAGCCCAACACAGGCACTGTTGTCAGCCCCACACTGGGGGCTGCTGCCCCACGGCACTGGTGTGGTGCTGAGAGGGACTTGCATCACCCAGCCCTCCTCTGGTGCTGGGTGTTGTCATCTCCTGACTTTTATTCCCCGTGGGAGCTACCAGAGGTACCTGGAGATATGACCTGCATTTTCTCCTATTGCTGCTGAAGCCTTTATGGAATTAACTGGTTTCTAGTGGAGGAGCTGCGGCAAGAATTTTTTGGGGAACTTGTGTCCCTACAAAAAGTCAGGGTTTATTAATGTCCCACTCTTTACCACTGTTATCGTGCTGTTATGTGAAAACGGTAAGAAAATTTACAGTTGCCTCTCTCTAACACTGACACAGTATCTTCATATAAAAGCAAATGGGGGTTGTCACTCCTGGCCATCCACTCCTCTGCTTCACCATACCCAGCTTCTGCCTTGGATTTTTGCAGCCCTATAGCTCCGGCTTCCTCCCATAGACGTAGAGGGACAAGATTTCCTTTAACCTCCTGTCCGCTTCCTCCTACTCCTCCTCCCCCTTGCAGACATGGTTCATTTCTTTTGCATGCACCCTCTGAGTCACAGATGATTGCATGCCCTTCTCCGCGGGGAGAAGGAATTGGAGTTAGCTGGCTTGAGGCTCTTGTAGCCCTTCAACTTCTGCAAATTACACTGTGTATTAAAGCACCATCTTTTTTTCCCTAGGCTCCAGGCTGGGTTTGAGGAGAACATGGTTCAGTTCACAATTTTACTCTGCTGCTCAATAAACAGTTTTCTTTAAGAAGTGTAAAATAGGATGCTTTTTCCAAGATCTTATGAAATATTTATTTACTGTTTAGAATTCTTCAGTAAGTGGCAAAGGTCTCGATTTGGGAAAACACAAAAGTTTCTGTAAACCCAATCTGAGCTTGCTAGCTGAATATTAAAATGCAGGATGGGTGAAATTAGTAACTAATTAATGCGTAATAAAAGCTGTATGCTTCTAGAAGTAATTAGCCTATTGTTTTGATTCAGGAAGTGTTTGCTTAATAGCCTCAATAACGCTCACTTTCCCAACCAGATCAAAATTAACATGCAGGGAAGCGACATTCAGATAAAATAATTCATTTCAATAATAAGAAATTCAGATTTTGTTGGTGTTTCTGTAGATGGCCTGAAAACACTGGATTTTAGCTTTTCTGTGTCTGGGAAATCTGCAGTTATTTGATTAGGGCTAAATAAGCTCCTTAGCTCACTTAAAACAGAAAGATGGTATTACAAACATTTGGCAGTGGCAAGAAGTAAACACTGAAGACATCTGCTTGTTATACTGAGGCAAAAACTTTGCTCATATGTTTAAGTGGAAGAAATTTCTGAGGGAGTGATGAAGAGTGAATTATCAGCCCTCTGAGTGCACCTCCTCTGCCCTTGCCTGCCAGCCAGAGCCCATGCTTAGCCCCGGCTTGCCCCTTGCACCCACACATCTATCACGCTTGAGGAGAAGGGTGGTCCAGGTCTGAGCAAGGGCCTGTTTATAGTGTGGGTATGTGGGATGTGCAGGACCTTGTCTGACATGGTTTGTGTGGCAATGTCAGGTGTCGGATGGGCAAGCTGGCTGCTGGCCCCAGCATCATGTGCTGAGCAGCAGCAG
>NW_010138007.1:40382-76026 GCF_000699245.1 Pterocles gutturalis
CAAAGCTTGTGTTGCCCCAGACCACCTATCAAACTTTATTGCCAGGCTATCCTTCTTAGCACTTCTGCAATGAAAACTGAGAGGCTCGTACCTCCATTTCTCCAAAAATACACTCAAATCGTGCCTCCATTTCTGCTCAGCAACTGCCACCATTTTCGTGGCTGTGGAGTTCCTCATGTAAATCCCTCACAATTTGCAGGGCAGGTCCTGGACCCCATGGTTTAGTTCTTCACTAATCTGTGCACATGTCATGCTTCATCCCAGCAGACAGCAGAGTCTATCATATAATGTGGCATAACGGGGTCAGTGGTCCACAGTGGTTTTGCCAAGGTAGACCCTGCTTTGAGAGGGGTAAATCTAGATCCAGTAACAAGCTAGATGCGGGAACATTTAACGCTGAATTGCCTGACCCACAGAATGCTACAAAGAACCCACGATGGGATTAGTAGGAGGTCTGCGTAGCATGTTGGGACTTCAGCCAATTCTGCCTTCAGTAATTAGTAACGTGTCAGGGGATCACCTGAGCTACTCCAAACTTGCATCTAGAAAACATACCACTGCATTTCAATTTTCTGAAGTTTTTCATTTGATCATAAGCAGAAGTAAAAGCTGAAACTAAGCTAAATTTGTGTGTCCTTTAAAAACTCTCAACAGTAGCTTTTTGTTTTTATGCAAGTGCAGAGTAGTCAATAATAATCATTCACTTAGACGTGAACAGAGATGGGATGGGCTTTGGATCAAGAATGAGATAACTACATTTAAATGTCTGCATATCGATAGCTACTGATAAGCAGCCTTTATAGTCAAAGTAGATCTAGAGTGCGTTCAGTTGTCTAAACCTTTAAGAATTTGACCCTCCCTTGGACGACTAAGGGTCTTGCACAGTAATAGCTGTGCACATACAATACAGGAGAAAAGCTTCACTTATTTTCCTAGCTATAGGTGTCTGGTGACCAGTTTGACCCCAACAGATCCATAATTCCCAGTGGACACTAGGAATAATTCCTGCTTGTCATAAAATACTCTTATCACATCTGTCATTGTGGTTCCAGTGGGTCTGAATAGCCTTTTGGGAGCAGAAGTGGTCCTTTGACCACAGGGCCAATAAATGCTTCTCCAGAATGAGCTATTTCCATATTACTGTGAGAATGACCCAGAACTGGCACAGGTTGCCCAGGGAAGTTGTGGAGTCTCCACCCTTGGAGATAATCAAAAGCCATCTGGACACTGTCTCTGGGTGGTCCTGCTTGAGCAGGGAGGTTGGACCAGATGACCTCCAGAGGTCTCTTCCAACCTGAGCCATGCAATGACTCGGTGATATTGTGCTCATCTTGAACTGGTCATGTGAATAGCAAGAGGGCTTCTTTTTCTAAGACTGCTATGCTCTGGAATTAAATCTAGTCAATATTATGTACAATCACATATAATTACACATATTAATTTAAATTCTCTAGGCCTGAGTATAAAAGCCAATTTGTCATGTTATTTATTTACAGAGCCATGGCATGAGTGCTAGAAAAGTGGTGGGGTGTAAAGAAAAAAAGAACAGAAAGAATAAATGAGAGTTGCCTGGCAAGAGTGAATTTCTGGCATCTTTTTTAAGGGCAGTGAACAGTTGCTGCATGCTGGAGAAGGCAGGACAAGAACTTGCCACAAAACCCCCACTTTATCCCTACCCTGCAGGCCAAGGATATGTTCTGAATTATCTGCTTGGTAAATCCTTAGCCTATAAAAATAATATAGTTGGATATTCTGCTTGAATGCTTAAAAGTGCTTGGTCTCAGCTATTCTTATGGAAAACCAAGATGTTTTTTGACATCAAGATAGCTATGTTAGCACACAGCCTTTGCAGAAACAAGGCACTGTGGTTTTTATCTCATTGTAACTTGTGAGATAAAGATATGAAGCTTGCCTTGACTAGCTATACCAGAGACCTGTGCCTTGTCTCTGCCAGGATTTAGTGCTGTGACAGTGGCTTTGAAATGCCTCTCAGTCACAAAACCTTTTTTTTTTCCTCTTGCAGTGAAGACACAGAAAGTTTACTTGTCATTCAAACAATATCACAGTTCACTTCTTTTCACTTTTCCCTCATGCTGAGTTGTATTCCTCTCTCTCTTTCCATTGCCTAACATTTTTCTTTTTTTTTTTTTTTTTTAAACTTGTGAAACAGGCCACTTATCAGTGACAAACATGTTTGGACACTATGCCAACTTGTGCTGAAAATTTACAAAATGGCAATGTCCTGTTAGAAATATGACATTCAGTATATTCTTTGCTCCTGAGTGAAGACGCTGTTTTTCCCATGGAGTCCAAGTATAAATGCATGATTTCCCATCGGTAAATTCATTTAAAGCCCCCTTTGAATGTTGTAGGAGCTCCCATGGAAGAAGGGAGGGCTTCAGGAAGGCAGGCTCCAAAGAGCCTCCCAAAAATAAAAATAACCCAAACCACATAGGGAGCGCGATTCTGGGTTCAGTCACATGCATGTAATTACTTTGGCTTCAGTGGAATTAGTCCTTCGTTAAGCAAAGGAGAAAGGATCAGTGTTAAGCTCACTAATATTAGTTTAGTCGTAGCAGCTTTCCATGTGAAAGCCCAGTTGTACATCAGGATGATGATCCTACACTGTTTGAAGTGGTCCTGCCACTAAGTACTTTTTTATGTCCCAGGGGCTCTCTTCAGTGCAATGTGATTTCATGTTTTGCATAATAACCAGGGTGATAGCTTGCCTTTCATTTGCTTTTGGTTTGGGGGATGTAGTTTGTTTCCAAGATCAGAGTTAAGTTAGAAAAAAATTACATTTTGTCTAAAAGTGAGAGCTTTTCTTCTCTCAGGTTGACATAACCTGCTAGATTTAAAAATTGATAGACTTGAAAAATGCTGAACACTCTCATTACAGCTGCACATCAACATTAAAAACAAGGGGCTATTTTTAGCAGCAAGTCACCCTTGTCTTTATTCGTATGTCACTTCACTGGAATATTAAATGATAATTCACAATTCATCCATTTTGACGACTTGCTACTTTTATCTTCATTTTCTTGTCAAAGAAAATGTCTTTAAATCTCAACATTAATACTGTACTGGGTGTTCTTGAAATTCACCCCTGTTCTTAACTGGGGTCAGTTTGGCTAAATGGTAACTGGCAGTGCATTATTTGCTCATTTTCCATTATTCAAGCAGCCCAAATACATGTTGACTAGAGTGAGGCTTTTGAATACAAAAAGTTCACGTTTCTGCATGTAAAGCAGACTATTTGAGAAGGAAACCAAATTGAGTGGAACATCTCAAAATGCAGGGGTGAGGGTGGTAACAAAAAGCTTTAGAAGTCACCTATATGGCAATCAATGGTGCTGCTATGTTTTAAAACATTATACAAACTCATCTAATGCTATTTCCACATCCGAAGAAGAGCTATTTGTTAACAAAATATAGCTATTAGGTTAAGTTCTGACCTTGGATAGATACCTGTGAAAGTGGTGGTTTTCTCACAGGTTAAAAAGGTTCTCTTTTAGCTGAACGCCTCACTGCACTCTTTAGCCAAATTGCTGCTCTGTGAATTTTTCAGACATTAGTAAGAGGAACACAACATGGGATCTGTTTTCCATATTTTCACAAACTAGACATTGACTTCATGTAAGCCTTACATTGCACCATAAAAATTCAATTTCTCGGAGATGCTTTAACACCAGCATAAACCCTACACTGTGTCAGACAATGCTGCTATAAAAATTCAGTTTCTCGGAGATGCTTTAACACCAGCGTAAACCCTACACTGTGTCAGACAATGCTGCTGGGCAATTAATCAAGATTTTTGTGGTTTTTCTCAATTCCAGGTATATAAAATAGTTAATGAAGCTGAAAGCTGTTATTAAAGCTCTTCATAATTTAGGAATAAAGTGTTTTAGAGGGAGGCTTAAATGAGATAATTAGATATTTGAAAGCCTACTCTGGGGCTAGACCTTACCACTAGGTTTCAAGCAGTTCCTTGCACAGAGCTGTGGCATAAACAAGCCCGCAAACAGGGGTGAGGTGCTGGTGGTAGCTTTTGTCTACCTAGTCTTAGTCTGCAGGTTAGTCTGGAGCCCAACTAATGCCCCAGGCACGGGAAAAGAGGGAGATTTGTTTCCTCCAGGCCATCAAAAAGCCTATCAGGAAGGAGATTAAAATAGCTGTACTAAAGTGTCAGCTTCAAAGGGAGCAGTCTTCGTTGTCCAGGACTTTCTGTCCAGTCAGCTGTCCTGCCATAGCTAAATGCAGCACGTAACACAAACCTTTGGATTACTACTTTCAGCACACATTATCCCATCTGCATGTTTGCCAGGGGGTAAGCACATGAATATATGAGTGTTTAACTAAAAGCCAATGCTACTGACAAGCAGATGCCATGAATATTGTATTTGCCTGACCATGATTTACAAGCGTCAAAAACCCTACTTGTGGTTCCAAAATCAGGAGTTTTTATTTTAAAAAATTTGAGAACATTTTTAGATAGTCTGTTGCTACTTGTTTTATTTAGCTTTTAGGTTTTCACTTTTAAGCTTAAACTTTATTTGTCATTTTAAAGCTTTTTTCACAAACTTTTCTTTAAAAGTGCAAGCTGACACTTCTATGCAGTCTCTCTCTTTCATCAGCTGAGTCCTTCTGAGGGACACTAAATTACAGGACTCACAAGGGTTGTCACAGAGTGATTTTTTTTCCCCTCAAACTGATCAAACAGTCCATCTGAAAAGCAAACATCATGTTTCCTTCCTCAAGATTTAGCTGGGCAGGTGAAGCTGATTTAATAAGGAAAAACAGCATGAAATAAACAGAAAATAGACTATAAATCCTCCTGTCTTGCAATTTGAAAGAAGGATCCTCCAAGTCCTAGGACTGCTGGTAAGAGAAATTCTTTATATATCTTCTTCCTGCACACCCAGACTTTCAGCTGACCTTGTGCCCACCTCCTTCCCCACGGAACCCTGACTGCCCATGGCTTGGGCGTGCCACTGTCAGCTTACTGGCATTTCTGCGGTGGTGGCCAAGCAATCCAAGTCACAGAGGGGTTTGGAGCGAAGGCACAGACCTACATAGATGGCATCTGCAGAGATCATAGTTATTTTTCACAAATGACAGCAAAGAAAGAAACTCAGCTCTGCATTAGGAGGAGCATTTAATTTTGAATGCAATGGTTCTGTCACTCATGGAGCTACTTTTAGCTTTAGGGCTTAGTGCTGTGCCAATAAAACTAATGGGAATTTTGTCATTGCCAGAAAAGAGAACAGGATTTGGCCTTTCAGAGCAACACACTTAATTCTAGTGTGCAGCTTGGCTTCAATTTTTAATGAGAAAATGGGAATAAACAGAACAAAAAGTGTTCCATAAGTCCCGGATCCTCAATAAATGCAGCATAATGGTAGGGCTAAAATTAATGCTGTTTTTTACAATCTGGATAAGAGGGTGAGACAGTCTGAGGAACGTTTGCTACATCATGCACTACAACCAAACTCATTTCTTCTTCCTGGTTGGTTTGGACTTACTGGATGTCTGAGTTTTCAACAGATGAAGGACTGTGACTCCAAGATAAAGCTGGGCACATGTTGGATAGTCATTCTGGGCTGATGTTGATCAGCTAAAAATGCAGTGACCTGCACATCTGGTTCAATGCAACTTCAAAGATGCCTTGTTTGCCCTGAGCCCTCCCCAGCCTCTTGTGCCTGGCAGAACGGATATGCCAGGCTCTCTGTGGAAAATGGACCTGCTAATCTGACAAACATCCACAAGGCAGTACTTGAGCCAGAGGATGACCTGTGACCCCAGTGGCACCCAGAACCACATCTCAGGTCTAGCTTCAGCTATAACATGAACTACAGATCTGGCAAACACTGGAGAGAGAGAAAGAGAAGCAGGTTCAACTCAGCCTGTAGGAAGCACCTTTGGCCACTTAAAGACCTACAAATTAACAAAGAACCTCCAAGTTAATCTTCTTTTTTCAAAATGGAGAAGATTATGTTCCCCTGCCCCAGGGAAAAGCTCTAGATCACACTATATCTGATGTTCAGCCACCACTGCAATTTTAGAACTGCTTTACATCTAGTACCTTTAGAGTGTCCTAATACTTTGAGAAAATACTCAGCACTTGATTGATGCGAGTGAGGAATACCGTGCTAGGCTGCCTGCAAACAAGTGTTTGCCTGGACCTGCCATGGCCTCCTAAATCTAAGATGAGGCTTGTTCCTGCTCTGTAGCAATATTCTCCCTGGCCTAATTGTGAAAAGAATCTTTAGAAGGTTTTACCTATATCACAAAAAAGTGATGATCATTTTTCCACCTCCTACAGTTACAGTCTTGGCTGCTTCTTCTGCTGGCGATCAGATACGGTGCCTATGCTCTGTAGGATTGCCTAGAAAAGCAGAGGGAGGGCTGCCCACAGCCTGGGCACACATAGGGGTCTTGCTTTAGTTTTGTATGCTGAAGTGGAAAGGGAAATTACTAAAGCTTGGGGCACTTTGGGTGTAATTCACAGTGGCAGCAAAACTCTTATCAGAGTGCTGCTTATTTGTTGTCCTTCTGGGCTCCCTGTCCCATCACCTCTGAAAGTGTAATTCTCTCAGTCCTATGGGATCTGCAGCGTAACACCTCCTGGAGGCAACTGGAGAAAACCAGGGACTTTTAGGGTAAGATTCATCTGCACTTTTTAACTTCCCCTGTAAGTGTGCTGAGTGCAGGGGTGCTACACTGAGGCAGCCAGCAGTGCCATCACCAGGTGCCATGGGCGCAGGGAGACACCAGACATGCAGCTCTGAATCAGTAGGACCAGGCAGGAATTCGTAGCATCATGGAGTCATTTAGGTTGGAAAAGACTCTTAAAATCATTGAGTCGAACCATAAACCTAATACTGCCAAGACCTCCACTAAATCACATCCCTAAGTACCACATCTATGTTTCAAGGATGGTGACTCAACCACTTCCCTGGGCAGCCTTTTCCAATGCTTGATAACCCTTTCAGTAAAGAAATTGTTCTTAATATCCAATCTAAGCCTCCCCTGGAGCAACTTGAGGACATTTTCTCTCATCCCATCAGTTGTTACTTAGGAGAACAGACCAACACCCACCTGGCTACAACCTCCTTTCAGGCAGTTGTAGAGAGTGCTAATGACTCCCATCCACCTCCTTTTCTCCAGGCTGAACAACCCCAGTTCCCTCAGCTTCTCCTCATAAGGCCTGTTCTCTACATCCTTCACCAGCTTCATTGCTCTTCTTTGGAGGCATGCCTTGGGTGTGGTTCACTTATGCCCTGGCTCCCTCCTTCACTGCCAGCTGGGCAGCAGTCTGTTTGACTGTCCTCTTGAGCTCCTTCATCAGGGAACCCAAGTGTCCTGCTTCATCCACCAGCCTGGAGACGGGTATCTGTACTCTAGGTGCTAGGACACGAAAATTAGTTGTCCAAAGTATTCAGTCTGATTCATGGTTTTAGCCACAAGAGGGAATTTACTTCTGATATTTGCCTAGTGGTTTGTTTTTCATCAGATTAAGCATCTGCTGGGTTCCCCACTGTGGTAACTGTAGCAGTGAAAGCCACAGCCTGATCCCATTGAAAAACATCAGTGATGACAGCTTGTGGTGGTGGATTTGGGGCAAGAAGGGGCACTCACAGCATCCAAGCACAGGAGCAATGGGAAGACGGTGCTTCCAGAGCTCAGCAGAAATGCTCCTGCTGAGGGCTTCCCTGGAGCCGCCGGCTTCTGCTGCACTGCTGAGTGGGAGATGATGTCTGAAGAAAAGACCAAAAAGAACAGTGTCAGTGGAGGGAGACAAAATCTGAGTGCAGCACAGTGGAAGGAAGACAACCTGTGTCATGAAGATGGCGTGAGCTGGTCTCTGGGCTGTGACAGTGTCATGGCACAGAGAAGCCACAGGGAGAGCAGATGTGACTGTGTCTCATGCTCAGACCTTTTTTTCTTCTTCTTTTTTAAAATGACCCCATTGTGTGCTGGGCATAGCAGCCTTAGATACCTCCTCAGCTGAACCTGGGGGCTCTGCTTACCCCCTGACCTCCAGTGGGCTTCTCTGAATTCCTGGAGCTGCCTCGGGAGTGCAGCAAGCAGCAGTGTTACAGAGTTTAAAGAGCCAGGAGCTCTGGCTATGGGAAACTGGAGTGCTTCTTGAGTATTAAGCTGAGGCTGGGGTCATGTATATGTAACAGAGAAGCCTTAAAGGTGCTTTCAGTGATTTATTGCTATCTGCTCCAGAGGATAAAATATGAGATGCTTTCCATTTGCTAATAAATTCTTCTTAATGGGTTTAAAGTGCAGCAAGGGAGATACAGGCTAAACGCTAGGAAAAACTTTCCAGGGATAAGAGAAGCTAAGCAAGGTGCTGTTTGACTAGGGAGCCTGTGGTGTCCCCTCACTGGAGCTTAACAAACCTGTTGGACTAGTTATCTCTCAGAAGGGGATTTGGGGCAGCTGCTCCTCCTGTGGCAGGGACTTGGGTTTGGTGCTCTCAAGAGCTCTTCCAGCTCTGTTTTGTAGCAATGTACTAAGACAGTGCAGTCACCAGCTACCCCAGCTGCTCCAGGGTTTTGTGTCCTCAGCACACAGCCTCCAGGACAGAGAAGGCTGGGAGCAACTGAAAGATCCTAATGATGGGAGTGAGGATGCCAGGAAGGGGGGGACAGAACCTGTACAAAGATTAAAACAAGTGAAATTGGCTTTTTTGAAACTCCCCCAAATGGTGCAAGCACACTTTCCAAACCACTGCTGGTTTTCTGTTCAAGTAAATTTGTATTAAATGATTCCATTCTCTTATAACATCCCCATGAAATGCAGTGGAAAATGTCCAGCATTTAAAGCAGTATCCCCACTTTAAGCAGACATCCTGATGGATAAAGTTAGGCAAATGGTTATGTGACTTATAATGAGGCTTTCAGATTGATGCTGCCAGTCTGACAAAAGACATAAAGAATGACAGTTATTAATCAATAGACATGGGAAAGCTGCTTTTGGAAACTGGCAAGTATGTTGGGATTTAGACGAACCCCACGCAGACAATGATATTTAAAAAGTATTTTATCACAAGATTTTAATTCACCTTCCAAAAGGTGCGTTTTCATGTTTACTATTTTTATCATGCATCCCTGAATGGGTAATGACACCTGTATCTATGTAATGTTCAAAGAAGAGACACAGAAACCCTGTGGGGAAAAGGTTTTCTCTGGCTTTGGGGCACCCTTTCCACGGCCGTTTCTCAACAGCAGCTGTAACACCTGGTGCTGCAGGTGGGCTGCTTATGGTGCCCAAATACAGTGGGTTTCCCAATCCTCCGCTCTCCCACATAGAAATGTCAGGTTGATGAAACTGAATGATCCTCACACTGTCTGGAGATATTTTTCCAAGTTATTTGTTAAAAAATTCCAGTTATAACTGCAGCAGACCACAGATACTTGTCTAATCTCCGAGAAAAATCCTTTCTTATCAGTATACTAAATGTTTTTCGAGGAACACTGGCATTTCCTGAGATCACTAGCTTAGACATCTAAAAAGGCAGCTGTGTAAGAAGTGGGAAGCATAGGATGACGTTGTGGTTTGTGTGCTTGTCAATACCAATTCCACAGGAATAAGAGGAAAAATTAGGGTAAGACAACTTGGTAGGAACATAGAATTTATTGCCAGAGCAAACCAAGGTTTATATAACCCCTTTCCTGTTTTATGACAGACTCACATGGTGAGTCTGAACCATTATTTTAATTGTAAAGTGCATTTCTACTAGCACATGCCTGATTCAAAAATGTAAGGCTTGCCAGCAGCGGTAATTGTACATGTACAGCACAGTCCGGAGGAGAGAGGTTAAATGGAGTCTCCATGGGCTCTCTTTCTTTCACTTACTGAAGCTTTGCAGTTTATATTATGTGTACAAGCATCCTCTTGGTCCTCCCCTGACGTGGTGTATGCTGTTTATAAATTACTGTAAATTGTGTGCCCACACTCTTCTTTTTTATAGAGTTGCAGGTAACAGTTAAACTCTAGTAGCTCCCGCCGCAGCCCCGGGGTCTGGCAGTGCCGACACAAAGCCGCGGGCAGGCAGGGGCTGGTTGTGTGGGTTTTCTCCTGTGCATGTGCTGGGGCAGGAGAGGCAGAATGGACCAGAGGAGACAGCAAAGCCGCTCCAGCCCTGGGCACAGGATGCTGGGGAGAGAGACCATGAGAAAAACCCCGGTGTGCTTTTCAGACTGAGCCCTGGCTGAAGGGCACGTACGAGGAGGTGCAGACAGTCGCTGTACGGTCCCTGCTGCACCTGGGAGAGAGGAGCTCATACGTTCCCCAAATGCAAGCAGGAGGCAAAGAAACACTGGACTCCATCAGTTGATTTGCCTCTTAATGGCCACAAATTTTTGACCAACTTCTTGTCTTAAAAGGGAGGACCTGTTGGTAGAAAATAATTTGGTGGTGAATGTCGGCCTCTGTTTCCCTGAAGAGCTGCCTCCCCGAGGTTCTTCCCTCCGGTAACCGGTAACCAGCACTCAGAACTTCATACATTCACAAAAATCAAGATTCTCTTTCCAGGTGAAAAGGTCCTGATTTTTACTGTGATGCTTTTGGATCATCATGGCAACAGTAGCCTGGTTTGTGGCTTTTGACACTTTCCAGGTTTTCACTTTGTGACTCTCCGCTTGCATGGGCTGCAGCAGTTGTGGTGCTCCCCAGCCCGATCTCCAGCAGTGGTGGCACTCCCACAGGGACGTTGTGCTGGCCCTGGGCCAGGCAATGGGAGCTTAAATTATTTATCATCTGGCATTTGCCAATTTGCTGTCCTTCCTTCCTGAGAGCTTCCGCTCCAGCTTGGATGGCTTCCAGGACTGACACCGCAACGGCGAATTGACAAGATTGACAGCACAGCATGAGTTCAGCCCCCTCTTTCATGGTCTATAAAACAAACCTGACTCACCTTGTCTCTGTCAAATATTTCACACCCTGTCACGTGTGCAGCGAGTAGCTGCTGTGCTGCATGCTTTGGAAATAGCTTCTGTCAAAGATAGTAGGACATGTTAATAGCAATAGCATCCCCTGAAGTCTGCAGGCTTTAAAAGAATCATCCACATTTCCAAGCATTAGAAGAGATGTTTTCTGTGCCGTTAAAAAATTGTATTGGAAGAAATGGCAAGGAAACAAGTGCTGAGAATACTGGCTGTGGACAGACGGGCAGGGGCCAGATGCTCCCAGCAGCTCTGGGTTTGTCTCTATTAACGGAGGGCACTAATGCCACGTCCCCAGCGGCTCAGAGCCAGGGAGTGCCAGGTTGGGTGGCACAACCCATACGTGGACAAATTAAGATTTGTATTAATAACCCCTTGCTGTAAGCATAAATGTCACTCCGGACTTGAATTGTGTAGTATAAAAACCAGATACTGGCCTCACAGAAAAGTTCTTTGTAATGATCCTATCATAACACCCTCATCCACCGTGAACTCAGATTTATTTTAGGAGCCATTTCAGTATGGTGTTGAGATGATCTCTGACGTGAATAGACAATAGGATTACCAGCACTGAGTGATCCTCGTCCCAGGTTCATCTCCCCTTGTTGAGCTAGCTGTCCCTGAAGGGACTTCCTCACAATGGGCAGAGAGGGGCCAGCAGCAGAAGGTGGCTCAAGTCGCTGAGATCTGCGCTGACCACAGAGGGACCAGCAGTGACTGTGTTCCTCATTGAGGTACCTGGGCTTAGCACCTGTAGCCAGGAGGATGAATTTGAGCCTGAACATCTGAGAAGCACTCCATGAGACTGAGCAAAACATGAGGGACAAAACCACAGCAAATCCTGTATCTCTCCTGCCCCTCTTTTCTACAAAGCAGAGTATGCCACCCGCTGCCCGAGGCAGGTTTGCAGGGTTCCCAGCAAAGCCCTTCCAGCAGCTGCCGAATTTGTCAGAAATGGCAAAGCTACACCAAGGTGACCTTGCTATAACACCAGAGGACTTATTTACGATCCTGTTTGGATGATTGTCATTCCAGGTAGGACTAAATATACAGCGCTGGTGAATAACCTCTTGCACGTGAGGTATTTCATCAGGCACAAGGACAGCAGTAAAATAATTGAGGTCTCTTCTCTCTTCTTAGATGTATTTATTCTTTCCAAAAACCCATTGTATTGCTCAGAAATGATGTCAGAGGCGATTGATTTAATTGCTACAAAGATGCCCCTAAGCCAGCAAAGTTTCTGATGTCCAGTCCTTCACATGATGGTCGGAGAGAGGACTTCCTAAGCCAGCAAATGCTTATGGGTTAGTACCTTGTACATTAACATAGGAGTAGACAAGTGGAGGGATTTCCTCAAGTCATCAAGTCATGTCACCAAGTACTGCAGACATTGCATCATGTCAGCCCATCTCCGCATCAAATGAGCACATTTCACCTTGACATGAGACAGACAGAGCCACTCCAGATGTGTGTGACACTGCTAGGTGCCACCTCCAGCCTGAGCAACACTCTGCACCACCTGAGGGCCTGGGGACCCTTTGGGAACTGGCGCACAGGCAAGAAAAAAACATCCCAGCAGCAGCCTGTCATACGGCCATGGTCAGGAGCCACAGGCTGTGGGGCAGAAGATCTTCAGAGGTGGTAGAGAAGTATCTGTGAAGAAACCTCCCAGCGGCATCTCAGGGCCTGGTATGTACAAATGTATATGTGTATGCACAGATATAAGTGTCAATAATTGTCAAGAAATGTGATTGATTACTGGGAAGCACATGGGATAATGTAAAATAAAATCCTTGTAAAAATGCGAAGTACTGCAGAGCAGAACTTTGGATGGTACCTGCAGTCGGGTAGGGAGTGCACAGTGGGCTGTGGCTGTGCCACGTCAGCCTGTGTGTCACCTGGGCAGGTATGGGCCACCTCTCCAAGCAGACAGCTGCTTCTCAGCCAGTGAGCTGCTGGCAGGGGCAGCCACCAGGATTAGACACCAGGCAAGGAGCAGAGGGTACCACAGCAGCAAGCAGCTTGAAACCCAGAAATGAAATGATCTGTGCAAAAACTGAAGGCAAGTGGCTGTGCCTAAATATGAACAACACTCACGGCAGTGCAGCAGAAAAAGGGCTCTGCCGGACCACACATCCATAACGTTAAAGGCTGCAAGCAGCAACCTGCTGCATAGTCTGTTCTCATTTTCTTCCACATAAACTTGCCACCCCATGTCTGGAGACTGCAAGAACACAGTGATGGTGGTGGGGATGGACTTCTGCACTGACCTGAGCATCTCCAAGACTTTATGCACGTAGACATGCATACGTATATGCATGTGTGCATATCTGAAGACCAGGCTTCCCAAACCATAATACCGGTTAACACCTGAAACCAAGATGCTGCAAGGTTGGGAGGAAGGCTCTGCTTTTCCTGCTTATCTCTATTCTCTCAGATGGCACAAATTCACTAAGTCAATGTATTAGTTGTTCTTCTCTCCCTCCCTTCCTCCCTCCCAGTTTGGCAGCTAGGAACATGTGCCATCAGCATGGATGAGGAGACACCCACGAGCTGTCATTGGCTCAAGGATGTACAAGAAAAATGTTGTGCATTGCTCAGCAGGCTTCATCTTATGCTGTTTCTGATGGGGCAGCCTATATTCCTCCCTTTGTTCTTCCCCTGCAGATGTTTCCTACAGTACATTCTTGACTGCTTCAAAGCATCTCAAAGTACCTTTCATCTGCTAACTAACCACAGAAGGGTGAATATTTCAGCCTTCACAGCAAAGACCAAACAACCACCAGATCTCTTGAAGGGTGTCAAAATATCTTGGTGACCACACATATTAATAAAGTAATGGTTATTTAAGCATGAAATGCAGCATCAAGTTGTAAGGGCCAACTAGTTTAGTGCAGAACTACACAGCTTTATCTAGCAAGAGACATGGAAGCTGTGCATGAGGGAAGGCATGTTTTTGAAAAGGGTAGGAAGCTCCAGTTTTATGATCAAGTAATACCTGTGTTGCATAGTGTCACTGCCTAGACACCACAGAAAATGAAAATCCTGTTTATTCGTATAGAAATATGTCAAAATCTGACACCCTAATTCAAAGAGACAGCTGCAATCCATTAAAAGGTGAATGCAAACCCGTGGAAAATAGAAAGGAGGCTGCACAGTACATAGAGGCTGGAAAAGCATATTTAGTCACTTAATCTCTATAGAGAAAGGAGACGGGCAGCAAAAAAGTAGAATGAGTTATTACCCATCTAAGGGAAATAGGAAAAATTGTACTTACACGTGTACTGAAAGTAAGAATTACACATGGACAGTCCTCTCCAACTGTGAAGGAGATGATAACATTTGAGGCCTTAGAGATGATAATTCCACTATTAGTTTAAAAATAAAAGAATCCCTGGGAAGCTACGAAGGTAAAACTAGGAGATCCATGCATTGCAATTTGTAAGACATTTGCTAATGTGGTTGCTGACCACTGAAAATTAGTTTTGAAAGTCAGAAAAAAAAAAGATAAGTCCAAAAGATCAGAAATAAAATTCACCTGGGGTTTTCAAAAACAGAAGAGAGAGATGCAGATCTGTGATTTAATGCCCTTAACTGCATAAAAGAAGCAAATTATTTTGATCAAACTGATTTCTATGTTGTAAGTACAAAAGCAGAGACATACACTACCAGCAGTTCGTGAGAGCCCCGATAAAATGCATTCAGGAATGTTACTAGAAAATATAACCCGTATTCGTACATATTGCTCCTGGGCAAAGGAGGCACAACCACTGAACTCAGTAGGGGCAGCTTTGCTCTGAATGTACTCTGCTGAATGTGCCCTGCTCTGCATCTCCATTTCACTACGCCTTTCTGTGCTTTTAAAAGATCGCATCATGATTCTTCAAACTGGTTTTGTACATTTTTTACAGAGACATTAACTTTGCTGTGATTTTTGGTTATCCTGGAGACTTTCTTTTTCCCCAGCTCATATTTTTTTAATGTCTCCAGCTTTGAGGAAATGTTTTCAGGGCAAATCTGTCACTTTGCTGCACAGCAGCTCAGGCAGCAAACTACCAGCCACATGCAAGGTGCTGGCAAACTCTTTCTCCAAACTTCATCTCTTGCTTCTGAACTTTTCAGGCAGTTCCAAACCTCCTTTCCCTTTGTTAGGAAGGCTGTAATTACTATCTGAGGGCAACCTTTGTTATGACATGAAAAGAAGCACTCCCAACTACTGTGCTAAACATTAGATGTTGGGCTGAGTGATAAAACACTATAATCAAGCCCCACGTGTGCCTATCTCCTTCACCCAACCTTTGCCTGCATAAGTGCTAAAATTCCAAATCACATTGTATTTATTAGGGCACAGCATAGGCTTGTGAAATTAATGTCTTATTTTTTACATGTTTAGAAAAAGAGAAAGCTGAATAACCACTGTTGCGCGCTGTGTTCCTCGCGACCTGGCACACATTCCCATTAAAAACAATAGTGGTGGTAACAACACTTGAGAGACTGTTTCTCTGCCTGTGGTGGGAAGATGTAAAGGTTTAAGCAGTAGTTTTGTTTTTCACCAAAGTCAAAAAACCACATGTTAATATTGCATGAAGGTGTACTATTTACCTGGTCTTGCCATTTGTGTAAACTCTGAGAATACTTTGTATTTTCTAGTGAAATTGGTGGTGGGATTCTTCCAACTCAACTTTAACCTTCTAAAACATGGGGGTCTAGCCCAGGTAGCCACTGAGGTTGCTGCAGAGTAAGTGGGGGTTCCTTTAGGAGAAGATCTTATCAGTCTACCTGGGACATTTATTTTAGGGTGGATCAACAGCTCTCCAGAGCTGCTTTGACACAGCTACTGCTTTTCCAGATGACCCTCAGAAGTGACATTTTTCAGTCCTGGTCTCAGGAGCTAGGAGCCTATGAGAGATGTTTGCTTTTATATGAAATACAGAGAGAGAGGGGAGGAAAAAATAAATTTCTAAGCCAACTGATTCCAGAGAAGAGTTCAAAATATGAGTCCTAATGGCCAAAATACTGGAAAACACATGAAAAATCTCAGTCTCAGTAGTTTCTGGTACATCCCGCTATATTCCCTGGCTACATTGCAGAATACCACCAGTAAATGTTTCCTTCATGCCTTTGGAGGGATCATTCCCATCAGGATTGCTCTCAGCAAAACTCTGTTATGGGAAATTCTCCTTCCCCAGGGTGCATGGATGAGCCAGGAGCACACTGAGGAGGGGAGGGAAGGGGAGGGCAGGGCAGCGCTGCTGGATGGAGATCCACGGCAGGTCACAGCTTCTCAGCTTTACCACTGTTGGAAAGAGGTGGGTGGTGGGAGATCAGAACATGGAGAAGAAACACGGGCATGAGAGTTTCCCTCGGGGCTGGGAGGGTTGGTCACTAATCTTAGCCCTATCTCTGCAAACTTCTTTCACTGAAGCTCCCTCACCAGCTCCCTCCTTTTTCCGACGGACTGATATTGGCATGACAGGAGGGAAGACTGCTATGGAGACCCACACTCTGGTGGTCCCACAGGCTGAGATCTGGAGGGGTCTGATCAGCGAATTATAGTTTCACCCCCATAAGTGATTTAATGAAAGTCAAGCTGTCTTCCTCATTTATTAGTTCCAGGAAGTCACGTCTTCCCCGTGTCTTTGTGTCTTTGTGTTAGATGTTGCAAGCTTTCTGGAACAGAACTATGTCTTTGTTGTAGCTTGTGCAGCTGAAATACGTCTTCAGCAGTAGCAAAACAAATCACAATAATCGAATGGTAACTATGGGAAGCTGCACTGCTGCTGTTTGACTCATTTGAAAAGAGAAGAGTTCGGGCTCATAGAATGCTAGTTCCACATATTTCATTCATATTTTTGGATGAACTGAGATATTTTTATATCCTGAATGTTGGGCTACCATCTCCTGTGCTGAACTTTTTGTTATGATTCAAAATATATCATTCTCTTTATTGATTTGCTAAACAAATGCACAAATTCAATTGATTCAGAGATCTAAATATAGAAATATTGATTGTGATGAGGCAGATAATTTTGAGAGTCTTGGTTTGCTGGCAGAAGCCTCTTCTAACATCACTGCTAAAGGGAACAGTTTTTCTTCTAGATTGTGTTACAGTGTGCAGCTGGTTGTCACAGTCTGTGTAACACATATGTACGATGCATCCAATACATGGCAATCATTGGCTCTGATCTGTGTCAGCAGTGGGGTAACAGTGACTTGTGACTGGTTTAATCATATAGAATAAAAAAATGAAAACAGCTCAAGACACTTTTTGAAACTTTTTTTTTTTAATTTCTTGGCTTATTTCTTAGGACATGGTGTTCATGTCTTTTAGTAAACCTATGGTTGGGGAGTTTTTAAATACCAATCAGCATTGTTTTCATTGAGAATGTGATATAAAGTATGACTCCATATTTTAGTGTTGCACATTAATTACACCTATAACAATTTTACTCTGTGTGTTCAGTTTTATCACCTCTTTTTGCCTTCCCATCCCCTTGAGTATGAATCTATCATTATCTGTCCAATCATCATACTGGCAATAGGAAAGTATTTTATACTTACATGTAATTTGCTCTACATCTGTAACTATAAATGAATGTAAATATATATCTGAAGCTAAGGTAGGTCAACTCATAGACTTGTCCCACTCTCAAAAAATTTGTGAATTTTCCTTTAGTTTCATTTATTCCAGTCTCAGAAGTCTCACAGTTACAATTTGTTGAATATTTCTGTTTTCTTTTTTCTTGGGGATATTAATGCAATTCCACAACTGGATTAGTGAAACAATAATTTCCCAACAGAGGCAAAAAGTTACTGACAGCACGTGACACCCAGCGTCACTGATTCATATGTACATGTATTTAGTACTTCATTTATTTGGATAAATTATTTCTTCTTTATGTTGTTATTGCATAAACATGGCTCCTAAAAGTGGGCAGAAGATGGAGACACTGAACGTTCAGCCTATCTGGCAATGGCAAACCCATCACGATGAGCTAGATTCAGACTTCAGGTGCAGCACAGAGCAGGGGCATCAGATCTATGGCCCTGGAGCTATTGTCATTCACTTTGATGCATGAAATCATAATCCCTCCTTGTCACAGGAGGCAGAGGGAATAAATATAGCGCACAGCAAATAAATGTGGCTTTTGCTGGTGCATGTCTTAGGCTGAGGAGTCAAAGCATGGATCCAATGCTCTGTCTGTTCTGTATTGTGCCCTCTTGCCCATTCTAGGAATGGATAAGCAATAGGAAACCTTGCAAATTTTTGTGTTTCACTGCCCAGGAGCTTGGTTGCTGGCACAGAAAATACAAAGGGGGAGCACTTTGTTGTTACTTACTTCACTATAGAAGTGAGCACAAAATCTAGCCCTGTCACGTTTTCAGCAAGCAGTCAAGAAAGAAAGTGTTTTTTTTTCTTTTTTCTTTTTTAATTTCAAAACACATTGTTACTGCCCAGAAAAAACAACAACTCCATGCTCGAAAACTGATAGATAGCAAAGACTTGTAACTCCATTAGTATCTGCAGCAATGCTGCAAGGAGCAGGAAAATGTTTTGTACTTTCCGATGAGTTATTCCATAGGGAAGCGGATGGCTGCAGACTCCAGAGAATCGTTTCTAAGTGGGTTTTTCTTTCCTTTGGCCACTGGCTGTTCTGCCAGTGAACAGAAATAAGAAGCAAACGCATAGGTATTATTTATGTAGAACTATAAACCAGCTCTCGCATCAGTCAGCACTAGACACTTGTAAATATCTTTACTGCTTTTTCTCCTGTTTGCTGATGAAGCATCTTATTTTCCTGAATGACACATAATGTTTTACTAAACATACGGATATCTAAGCCAAACTAACCCATTTTTTTCATTGTCCTTTGCAATGGGTGCCTTCAGGGTGCAAACCACTTTCCAAAAGGATGGGAAACCACCTCTGCATTGCAGACCAGACACACAACAGAGATAACATGGAAAACCATGTAAAGAGCATCTTTTGGCAGTTACACACTGCAGGAAAAAACAGTTCTAGTTTTAAGTTTTCTGCCTCTCAATTTCATTACTTTTATCCTGACTTCCTTTTTCTAAGAAAGGGTGAAGAGATCTCCTTAGCTCACTATATGTGATTTACTTTCCTCCTGTTCTTTCATGTTCCTTCTCTGTCTTTTCTCTGCTTTCTGGTCACATTGGCATTTTCTAATGGCACACGCTACTGAAAGCACCCAATCTACTCATTATAAGCAAATGGGGCAAACATGCCTGTAAATGACAGACGAATCTGACTGAGATTTGAGATTGAGATATTTGAAAGGAGGTTGTCAAAATATTTATGACGTGGAGAAAGCAAACCTGAAGCATCAGAGAAGTATTGCTGAAGATTGTGAAGAAAGACTGGAATGAATTTACCAACATGTGTGGGGTATGGGGAATACATGTTACCACTCAGTCTGCTTGTTTGTAAACAGCAGATTGCAGAGTCATTAAGGTCCAACTAATTGCAGCTGCCAAACCCTCTGAGAAAACAGACCTTCTTCAGCACTCTGTCAAGTTTTTAACATCCAGATAAAAACAGTCTTAGTCAGGTCTATGAGAGAGCAAATGCAGTACCTGGGGAGTAATTCAAGTCAAGATGTCAGATAGCAAATCTTACAGGTTTTCCTGATTATCTTCAGTGGTGAAAACCACATGAAGCAGACTACCCTTCTGGAGGTATTTCATAATAACAAAAAGTCTGGTAACAGCTATATTATGATCAAAAGAAAGTCTATGTTTTGTCTAACACAATGGAACCCCGATTGTTATAGAATAACATCTAGAAAATCAACTCACTGCTGAAAAATGTATTAATGGCATTTGGACACTTTTTTTTTTTTCCAGTTTTATCTCTAAACTGAAAATTCAGGCTCCTCGTGCCACCACAGACACGAAGGTTGAATCAGCTTCTGGATTTTTGAACCAAGCTTGCCCTGCTACCTGGTAGGAGACAATATTTCCATTATATTTACACTTGAGAATAACATGATAATGTTATTTCTACATGAAGTGTGCCTGATATAAAGGACAGTTTTGTTAAGCTGGAAAGGATATGGCAAGCTGAGAGTGGGGGGTTCAACTCACCGTATTGGCTGTTCACGTATCGGGTATCCAGTTTAATCTAATGAGGTAAGCTTTCTCTGTACTTAGAGGAAAAAAATATGCATCTCTGGACTAATTTAACTGACTTCAGATGCATACATGTAAGCATCTTTAATGAAGATATCTTCCTATATGCTAAGTGTTTAAGATCCCACTATAATCAATGTGAATCTACTCAAAGCCTTCAAAGGAGTCTATAGGGTGACTCATCCCATCTTGAAGTGAACATGTGCATCTGCTCAGTCAAGCATCATTGACTCTTGACTAAGAAACTGTATTTGCTTGCCTAAACACAGGTTTTGAGAACTGTTTGAGATGCCCTGAGACACCCTCCTGGCCTCAGCAGCTGTGTGCAGAAAGGAGCAGGTCTTTCTTAGCTCGTTTTTTGTACCTGTTGGTGCCATAAGCATGATGCAGCTGTCCTAAATCTCTGCTGCCTACAGTGTTTAGCTGCCTGCCCTACCTGTGAACACCTGCCCTTACAGCAGAGGTGTCTAAAGGTGGAGTCGATCCCAACCTTTGGGCCAAATTCATCCCTTAGACAGTCAAGTGAAGGCACTGAGCTGAATTTGTTGTGTTGCCTGATGTTGCTTTTAAGACCTGTACACAGTACCTTTACTTCAGTAGTGCCACTTCCAAAAAGCACTTGCAATCTGCTAGAATCTATTGCCCTGTGTCTACTTGTTAGCAGTAATTTCTGTCCTTCAATTACTTTAATATAACATAAATCAAAAATCTCCTGTTTAATGTACAAGGTTGTTATTCACAGAATATTTGCTATTAAAATGGAAACCAGCCCTCAGCTTGTGCAGCATATTTGTTCAAATGGGAGTCTGGATAAAATAGAGACCTGTCTTTGCCTTGACGGCTATATGAAGAGGAAAAACTATGTGGTCCATTTCAGGATTTCTCACTTTTGGAAGATGCACAAGCCCAGTCTTCATCTCTGCCTCATATTCCTGTGAAAGCACTGCTCCTTACACTTTTTATGGGGTAGAACAAAAATACATTTAAGCAGAAATGGCTCTCCAGCGGACCCTTGGTTTGATGGAAACTTCACAAAATGAGACAATTGGTATAGCAAAATACATCTGAGTTTGGATTAAAATTTTCATATTCATACCTTCATAGTTTTATTGGTGCTGCAGCTATAAGCCTAACTGAGAAATTGAAATGAGTGATTATAACATAGCAAGCCTTAGCTTTTGTTTTCCATTTTCTTTATTTTTTCTTTATCTTTTTCATATGAAAACAGCATAAAAGGTAAGTCTGAAGTAATAGAATATACTCCAAGAAAGTAAAAAAATTCTCTGAAGTTCTGCAGCTGAGTGGTGACACATACAAGCTCTTTTCTGGGATAGTTAGGAGTCTCCATTTGACCCTTGCATCTGAAGCCCACTTTGTGAGATGAACATATGCAGGTTTCCGGATGCTTTGCTTTAATATGTCCATGTTTTTAATAGACTGCAGTTTCTAAGTTCAGAGTATGCTAATTGCAAGCTGCTCTGAACATATGGACACTTTACGTCCATTACAGTTTTGCAGTAATTCAAAGAATAACAGGAATTTGTAATTGGGGGTCATAAAATAAAACAGACCATTTAGAAGATAAGATGAAAAGAAGATAGGCAAAATAGCATTTATCACTGATAGTTGTACTTTATGTTTCAGAAGACCTAAATGTTGTATGCTTTGGCTGAAGAAAAGGAAAAGCACAAGGACAACTTTTTGCTTGCTGAGATGGTCAAATGTTTTTTTGCTGTTCCTTGGGTTGGGCTTATTACTGCAAGATTCTTGGTTCCTCTGACTTTGGTGGGATTGCAGTATCCATTTTTCACGTCAGGCCATGCATTCAACAGCTACAGGCACAAAAGCTAGAACTACAGTGCTGACAGCCAATGCGAATACACGCCTTGGTTTGTAAAATTCAATCATATTTGCCCATTTCTCATAAAAAGGACGTAGTCTGGTAAAGACAGGAGGACAGCTGCTGCTTAGAAACAAACCACCCAGCAACAGGACACTAGTGCTCCTTACTTGTAGCCCAAGAGTATTCTTAATTATGCAGTTCCTGGGTTTTCAGGTTTTCTTGTCGACACTAATCTATTCTTTAGCCTCATGCCCATCCAGAAAAAGATTTTATTAGGATCTGTTACACTTCCATTTCAACAGCTTTTGGCCACAGGAGACCCTATGCTCAGTGCTTGTGCTGTGCTTAGTTCTCCCTCAATCCCAACTGTGGAGCGTCATCTGCCTTCCCCACCTTCCATGCACAGAGGTGGGTACAGCGTGCAGCAGCTGTAGGAGCATGGCCAGCCCTTTTCTTCTGTTGAGATTTTTCCTCTGTAGTGTGTACCTGAAGAAGAGAAAAGGGCAGGGGTTTTCACCATATACAATGCAAAACTCATCCATGAAAAATCTTGAGCAGAACAGGCCCAGTTCTCCTCTTATATGTGTTCAAGGTAGGAGTAACTCGGGGCAAAAATTGCACGATGCAGTTAGACTGAAGAATTTAAAAAGATTTATGGGAAACTCGTAAAGTGAGCTCCTGCAGGGCTTTGATTATTTATGCCCTTTGTTCTCCCCTCATCTGAAACACGCCTGTCACTAGCACTGATGCAGAAAGAAG
The DNA here is from genome assembly GCF_000699245.1 of Pterocles gutturalis. Lineage (NCBI taxonomy): Eukaryota > Metazoa > Chordata > Aves > Pterocliformes > Pteroclidae > Pterocles > Pterocles gutturalis. The sequence continues at coordinate 63,096 of NW_010138007.1, forward strand.
CCAAAACTGCTCCCGGCAGTCCTGGCAGCTCAGAGACCAATGGTGTGGCAAAGTGGGGACCTCCCCTGATGACTGAGAAGCCTTTGCATAAATTAAATCTTTCCAAGGGCTCTTCAGGTGGAATTCACTTTTCTGTCAGTGTGACACTAAATGCCAGCTTATCTTTTGATCCAGATAGGTTCAAAGTTGCCTTCAGTCTTCTGAAGTTGTTCCAGCCTCCTCAAGATTTTTCTTTTTATTTTCTTTACTTTTTTTTTTCCCCTCCCTTTTTATACAGCATAAAATCAAGTCTGTGAGTGTTAAGATTCAGAGTTTCTAAAGCAGTGTTCACTGAGAAAAAATAAGATGCAGAAATTTCACATCTGAGCTCCCTTTCTAGTTGATGGAGAGATTCAGACACTTCTGGAATATGATTCATCTTAACCTAAAATTAGGCCTCCTAAATAGGACAGCTGAATTGCACCCAAGATTACCTATTGCTCTCCTTTGAGTACAAAGTGAGCCAAAGGCGATGGGCTCAGATGTAGCTGTCGAGACTGAAAGTGTCTAAAGCTAGGTGAGATGAATCCCACTCACAAACTTTGAAGAGTAATGTATTTGCATAGGCTGAACAACCACTTCTAGTATGAGAATGGAGAATAAAATCTCCACATCTTTCATCTGTGATTACTGCATTGTTGGAGAACATTTTGGTGCGGCAGTATTGCTTAGACTTTATTCTTTTTTTGAACTTTCAAATACAGCTAGGACACCAGTTCACACTGGGAAATTTATTTGGTGAATCCCAATCTTGTTTCTATATGCCCAGGAAGAAGATCATGTTTCTATCAGATGTGTTTGTTATTTGGTCTAATTCACTGAATCTTTTCTGCTGGACTCTCTTAGTCTGCTGTTTGCTCATGAACAGATCATTTTGCACACTGAAAATTTCGTGTTGTTTCCATCAGATGCAGAAGCATATATAATTTTTCTGAATTAGTATGATAGAAGAAAAAAATTATTTTGATGAACGCAGATGGTGTTTTTAAATTGCAATAATAGTCTCAGGTTAATAGCTCACTTTCCATCTTAAGATGTGTGCATTTCCTAAGCATTGGTTTATCTTGCAGTTAGATCATGTGAATATTATCATATCAGTTGAGCAGACTGTGTAAGTTAATATCAACAGCTTCAATGGTCTGCCATAAATTCCACTCAATGCCCTTTTTCCTGTAGTCTGGGTATCTGCACAGCCAAATGGCTGTGTTTGCTGAAACGGACATTTGGACATGCAGCTTCCACAGTTAGGCACAGCCTGCTTGGAAAAGCAAGTACAAGTTCCTCACAAAGTCTATGCATCTTGTTTTCTTAAAACTTATATAGTTCACATCCACATACCTAAACTATGAAATCCAGTCTATCTAACTGCAGACATCTAACGTTCTACATTTTAAATACCAAAGCAAACCAGTTATCCTAAAAAAAGATCTGATATTTCCTATACAGTCAGTGGTGAGATATCTTCAAAGGAAGATCCTGTCTGCCTGGATTTCTAGAGGACTTATTCACTAGGCATCTAAAATGCAGACACAGAGAAGGTATCTATTTTAGGCTAGTTGAATCCCATCATAGGCACCTCTTCTTCTTTAGCAATCAATGTTTCCACAGAAGTTAATGGAAACTGAGTGTCTTTATAGGATTTAGCTGAAGAGTTTAACCCAAGTCCCAGAGGAAATTTGTAGTGGAGCTGGAAGAAGGGTCCATCAGGACCAGCCTTAGGGCTATACTCAGTTGTCAGACATTGACACCTAGTGCCCTTTGAGGTGCCTGAGGATGTCTGAGACCTATGCATGGACTGGTAGGTGTGACAGAGACCCAAGACCTAGGTCCTTCTGGACTGAGCTCAGAGAAGTATCCTTGGTCATCTCAAAGAATGATAGATGCCTTTATGCAAGAAACTGCACAAAGCTCCTAGTTTTAACTGCAGAATTTGAGAAGCCACAGGTTGAAGTGTATAATGGCTCTATTAGCTGAAAAATACATTAGGGCTTTTTTTTCTTTCCTTCTTGATCAAGTTCTATTCACAATCAATGTTTTAACTCTATGCCACTACTTCCTTAGACCTGTGATGTTCATTATTTTAATAATCAAATGTAGGGAACTGTTCCTAGATGTTTGATAATTCCTTCATCATAAAACACCAAAAAAGGCATTTTCATTCATAACAGCCTTACTGTCAAATTAGTGATTTCTTCGCTCTTCACTAAGACATCTGATAATTAGGTAAATTCTATATCTGTATTAATGAATAGCAACAAGAGCATGTCAGAAATAGGGCCACCTCTTGGTTAAGCCAGAGGCTTGGGGGATCAGGTCTAGTTCTTCTCATTACTTTCTTTTGTGATCATGACTGCTTTCCTTGATGACCATGGGTGAATCACTATCTGTATTTCAATTACTGGCAGGAGATAAATGTGAAGGGAAAATGTAACGGAGAACTACAAACTGAGAGGGTAAGTCCGTGCGGTGTTGTGCCGTGCAGATATACCAGCTCATGCAAAAGCTGCTCAGGGAAATATAGCTGTGCAGCCAGCTGACTTGCTCCACGCCCGTCTTTGCAGGCATGTGCATCTGCAGGGAGAGCCATCTCCAACGTGTCCGCGCTCAACAGGTCTCCTTTGCTTCCCTTGTACAGATAAAGCCTGGGTTTCTGAGACCACTAACCCAGGGCCATTCCCTAGACTTGTTGCAGCCAGCCATATGTTAGTGATCAGGCACAAGTAACTGAGATTTATGCTCATTTACACCAGCCAGTCTGGGCTGCAAGGCACTGAGCTCTTTCCACTGCTGAAAGAACAGCTGGGGTAGCTCAGCACATTACAGGATTAGGCACAGTTGCCTAAACCAGAACCATTTTACTGCCACCTTTACAGCCCTCTCCAGCTCTGTAGGTGTTTTTTAATAACTTTAATAGCACTGTTGTTGTTCTTCTTTAGCTAGGTAAGAAAATTTGTAATCCAAGCTGTCTGAAAATTGCCTGATAAAATGTTTGGAAAAAATTGCCACCCGCATACTGTATTCCTCTGAAATGTATGGGAGCATTTCTAGCACTTGTACAAGATGTACATATATATTTACAAATGCAGATACTTGCATTTAAACATAAGAAGTGTTTATATGTAATTTTAAAAAGCTATCAATCAGAATAGACTTGCTAGTCATCTACCTCTTTAAACATGAACTTTGCATCTTTATTTTCCTTGTACTTCTTAATACTTACCAGAAGTTACAGAAAGAGGTCAAGCTATTTACTTGCACAGAAAGAAATCAGATTTGCAGAGGCCAAAGTCTCGATACTGTATGGGAAACTGGACATTTAACTTTGTATTTTGTCAGTCTAGTAAAAGCAGTCTGATCTCCTAATTAGAATAACAACTGTTGATTGCAGACCACTCAGAATTGGATCTTTGTTCTATCTATCCAGATAAGGATTTTAGATATCTATATTTAAATACATGTATTTGAAAACAGTGGATGCCGTGTTTGTGTCTGACACAATGGTGTTACACTATACAGTTAAGGGTCAATACTGTGCAAATGGATGTGAGTTCACATGGCCATTCTAGAAGTGGTATGGGTTATAATAGATAGCCAGAGTTTCAGTGGTAGTAATATATTCATAGCCCTGGCCAATAGGTCTGACTTATAACATTATTTCAGACAAGAATAGTTATTATTGCAGAATTATAGAATTTCAAAAGAAAACATTAGCTCCCAAAAATATTCAAAAAAAGCATAGCTTTTTTAGCTCTGACAGCAACTGGAAACCACTAAAAGCAGTCTCTAATAAATGAACCCAACAATTTTAGCCTTTGTCCCAAGGACTGTGTCTCTGATACATCCTAAGGCTTTCAACAATGGGTTAGCCTGGATGCTGTTTAACATTTCTAATATAAAGAACTTGGAATTGCAGATTTATAAAAGATCACTTAAGCTACTCAGTAAGGTTTCTGTCCTCTTTTGGAATTACCTGACCTTTCTAAACTGGGGGCCACTTCTGCTGCCAGCACAGAGGAGCCCAAGGACATCCTAGGTTTTGGCATGAGGTTGGCTAAGATAACACAGGGCTATTGGGAGGTCTGTGCCTTGCTGGCACTTGGAAGTCAAGCAGGATACAACAGAGCACCTGAAATGGCTCTGGGTGCCTATGTGAGGGCAAGTGAGCTGAATTCTTCTGCCTGAAACTCAATACAAGTGAGCGATGATCAGTCAAGAGTTGTCAGAGCTTCACCCAACTTTACCTCCCAGTGTGATATCTGAGTTAGAAAAGAAGGTCACGGTGCTTTGGTGTGGACATATATCAGTACAGAATCCCTCCCCTTATCCTGACAACAGAGAAACAGGGTACAAATATTGCTTTCCCTGTCTGCTTTGGGATTATGAGGCCTCTATGCCATTGTATCAAGGCAGAATAACAAGGCACTGCCTAGCCTCAAAGTAATTTCATTCTGTGAAGGTGGCCTGGCTCTTCTACCCATGGCCTGAGTGCTCTTTCAGTTCTGCCATTGACACCTGCATGAATGATACTAATAGAAGGCAACTCTTTCTGTTGATCTAAATTTGCACAGAACCGTAATGAATTAGCCATTGCACACGCAAACATCCCAGTATATGAGATCGGAAGTGCTCATGAGTGGATATTTCATTTCATCCAGCATACTGTAGGTAACATTTGCTTTACATTTTTTTTAAGCAATCTCTCTTCTAACATCTGCTTATTGTAGTTGTTACAAGTTTTATTTGTTCAGTGAGATTCCTGATGACAACATTTGCAGCTGTTCTTCACCGTCACCTGTGCCTCATGCAGTTCTCTGGGTTCTCCTTGGAAGAGAAATATTTCCCCCAGTGTCTGGGCAGTTGCAGAGCCCTGCAGTTCCTCTTGACACTGACAAAGGTGGTGGAGTCTGAGACAAAGCATCCCAAATTCACATGTCTACATGCGTCTTGGATCTCACAGGGTCATTATCCCAGGGCAGGTTTATCTTTCCCAGTTGCAACACAGGCAAACTGAAAACACTTCCTGAGGCAGGTACTTCCAGCTTTTTTACAGCACAGGGAGATGACGTACCAGAGAAACAATAACTCACTAAACTTCTTACTCTGTCAAGCTGGCCGTGAATGATGGACAACGCTGATGATAGAGCATCTACTCCTGCTGTATCATCATAAAGATCAGTCCTGCATAGGTTATTAACAGCAAGAATTTAGGTAACCTGACAGTGAATGCTTTGATATAAATGTAGGAGAACAGTTATCGACAGAAGGGTTTAAAAAAAAAATTATCTTCAATTTACAGGTTGTTTAACTGTTCATATTTACTCTCTCATTACAATTACAATGTCTGCTGGGATTTACCTTTAATAAAACTAGACAGAGCCTAGGCAATTTATACCAGTTACATATAGTTCTGAAAGATTCAACAGCTTTTGTGTAGTACCTTTACTGAAATTAGAAATTTGGAACGAAACGTCTCATACAGCCCCAAGGAACGTTAAGATTGGAGAATAAGGTTTTTATAGAGGCATTTGTGTGTAAGTAACAGAAAATGGCAATATGCCTGGGAACTTGAAAAGTCTAGCAAAAAAAATGACTCTATAATGTAACTGAAGCTCGGAAGGTAAAGCACAGGTATGACAGCTGAGGCAGTCTGTAAGATTTTCAGAGCCAGCTGGGAGGACAAACAAAACAACTTTTTATTTATTTCAAATACTCCTGTCTTTGGTTTTCAGCCAGCCCACGGTATTACAGTGGCTGATGCCCTATAAACACACAGGCACAAAACGCAGCTGTAAGAGATGCCTGAATGAAACAGGTCCAGCGGTTTGGGTGAGTAGTTCAAAAGGGTTCATCAAATGTTTTTGGCCGTAGTTTGACTGTGAATCTGAGTTGACTGTGTTTGCTTGCCTTTTTAGCTAGAATCAAAGTTTTTAGAGTACAGAAGAGATGAAATACATTAATTAAGGGACTGTCTTAAAGACTTGAGTTTTTTTTTTTTTTCCCTCATTCTTTCTTGGAACCTCATCTCTTTATCACAAACATAGTCAGATGCTTTGGACACATGTAACCAACTGTTGTCTCGGGCTAAATTATTAGCAGTTTCCTCCTGATGTAGGATTGATGGAAATTTGTTATGTACTTGCCCCTAAAGAGAACCAAGCAGACACAGCGTAAACATGAATTCATGTGAATTCATTGGCTTTTGGATACTGCTTAACCATAAACTTATTAAAACCAGCTGGTATTTTTATGAAGCAACTCCAACATCCAGGCTCCAAGTGGTATTTATTTACAAACACACAATTTATCATCCATTGGCTACTAGGTTTAGAAGGCTGTTTACGTTCTTGAAAGCTTATTTGCTTTCTTCAAGCATGTCATTCATGCTAATAAATTATATTCTCTCCCTTTACAAGCCTACCTGAAGAATAAATTTCTTTCAGCTTGAACATGACAGTTGTGCCTAGGTCACCAGGGTGAAAACTGGAAGTCTGCTGTGCAGGCAGCAGTATTTCTGCTATTTAAACCATGGGTCTTGTAAAGGCTGGCTGACCTCTTACTGTATGATTACAGACCAGAATAAAGATCTTCTGCTGTCAAAACGTAGACATTTGTTGGTGGATTAAAACAGAATCTCAATTGTAAGCAAATGTCTATTGATCCCTTCCTCTGGCATCCAGAGAGTGCAAAGCTGGGGCTGGAGGATGAGACAAAATGAATGGGTGCTTTTTTGTATGCTAATGGCATGATGAGGTTGCAGAGAGCTGTCAGCTCCTCACTCTTCTTGTTCCTTCCATCCTCTGCCCCCATCATGGGCTTGAACAAGTGTCTTTGGAAACTTTGCTATTGCTTGCAACACTTGGTCCTCAAGCCAGTGCATGGGAATTTGGCACCTTCATGCAACATGGAGCAGGATGCAGAAGTCAGAGGTGAAGGTCTGCCTAGATAACTCATGGCATGCAGGAGGGCAGTGAGAGCAAGCCTGAATGCAGAACCAGTACATCCACCACTAATTGGGTCCACTTGGAATGAGAGTTAGGAAAGTACCAAAAGGAGATTCTCCCATGAGTGAACTGGAAAATCTCTGTGTATTTAACCCATGTGCTCCTGTAATAGCTGTTACTGCACTTGCCTCTGTGCAAGCATTGTGGTGGTGGGGAAGGTGAGCGGGCAGATACTCTATGCAAGTGCTGAGTTCCAGATCAAAGTAGCTACATTTCGGAGCAAATCCCAATTCATGTCAAAAACTAAGGTGCAATCACATTACTGTTTCTTTATTACAGACAGATTTAATAACTGGTTGTCAAACAGCATTTCCCAACATTAAAACTTGCTGTTACCAATGCCACTGCTGCTTCCCTTCTGCAATTGAATCAGTATGAAAGAACATTTGCTGTATGAGAAGGTCAAGTCATCCTGGGAATAAGCAACTTTATGTTGGAGCTTGTCTGCTCAAACTTGGAGTGGTGGTAGTGTATCAATATTGCTAAAAAATTCCCAACTGGAATGGATAGTGGTAAAAATGTGTAGTGTAGTTACAGCTGGTTAACTGGATTCTTCTTCAGTGCATCCTCTCTGCTTTAAATCAGTGTGAGTTCATTTGACAAAGGGAAGCAGGTTGAGGGGGCCATGAAACAGGAAAAGGGAAATATTTTTGCTGCTTTGGCAGGATTTTGGGTCCCTGTAGAAGGACAGATAGATGTGTTAGCAGTGGTGGCACACCCAAAGCTGCTGCTCCATGAACAACTGCAAAGGACAGTCAACATTTTCCCTCTCACTCAGAGCATATGCCACAGTCCAAGGCAAGGTAAAAGAAATAAAATCAACTATAATGATTTGATAAAGGAATTAAATGAATGAGAGAGGCATTGGCCACAACAGCAAGTTTTATTTAGCAAAGATTAATGATTTTTTTTTTTTTAAAGAGATTTAGCATTCAGTGCCTCACCTAGCCGTACTTTTCCGATGGCCCTCAGCACTGGGCACTCAATGTCCTTTTTCTAGCAAGGAGTTGGTGTATGAAACCCTGTGGTGTGCTTGGGGAATCTGTAATACTGTAGAAATAGTGAGACTATAACACCTGCATTTCAGGGAGGATTTAGGAAATAAAGCTATATTATTATGCTAATACCTGCACACCACCAGATTTCCTTCTGAAATACTAAGGTTAGAACATACAACCTAAGAAAAATAAATAAAGCAATTGCCAAATAAATGGATTTATATTCCTAGGGGAGAAAAACTTTTCAAGCTTAATCTGGAAAAATAAATCTCTTCTACTCTAACTAACTCTTTTTTTTTTTTTTTTTTTTTTTTTTTTGTTTTTACTGCACCAGAGACCACACACACAATAGGAAATGCACTGCTAATTCCAGATAGAATAAAGTTGTTCACCTAATGGTAAAACATGGACATATTTTGAGAAGGATGAAACATACACTTCATGTTTTTCATTTAAGCAAGAAGGTTATTTACAGACCCCCAACAAAGAAACTGTTTTGTTCAACATCCCCCAGGTGACAGTAAACATCAAGCCTCACACTTTTAAAAAGAAAAAAACTTCCCAAATGTAACAAAATAAATATCCTTTCCCTCATGTCCACTGCACATGGGAAGATGAGAGATTTGTGGCAGCAGTGTTTACTTGATTGTTTTCCATCCTCAGGCAGCTGCAACAACTTTTGTTGAGAGCCTCTGGGGAGGGCTGAGGAGAAAGGAGATGCTCACCAGAGGGCTGGATGGTGAGGGTGATGGTGAGTGCAGCAGTGGACCAAGTTTGGACTCTAGGTGCTGTCAAAGGTCCTGCACAATACTGAGCTAAGACTCCTTTCTGCCTCCGTCCTTCTGGCTTGCAAGAGGAAAACAGTGGTTTCTGTTTCCTTTCAGGGCAGAGGCTGACTTGTTCCGTGAGTATGCAGAACACATGCGGCAAACTGAGACACAGCACCACTGTGCCACAGAATATACACCCCGATGCTAGTCTCTCCCCACTGTAGAGTCATGAGGCATCCCTTTTAAATGGGGAACAGGGGTAAAACACGTGTCCTTGTGGAGATGGACCCTGCACAACTGGATGATGAGCCCAGTGACCAGTGTGAGGTAGGCTGCATCCTCAGGGGGGCTGTACTGTCCCAGTGGCAGCTCCAGATGGGTATTTTCACTTTGATCCTCAGGACCTGTAATTTCTAATGACTCAACAACTCTAAAATGTGTAGTGTCCGTGCATCCTCACTTGCTTGACTCCAAGGAGCCACTGGAATCATCCATACATCTCCCCTTTGCTTTACTACTTGCAGACACACACTCACGTGGGGTTTGTTTACAAGCTGACGAAATGGTTGTTATTCATCCAAAAAGTATTACAGGTAACCGTGTGAATAAAAGCTATTAGTGTATGAATGTCCTGTCTCTGATTTTGATTGCTCTTCGTTCTTGGCTGCTTCTTGCTCATGCTGGAATAATTTCCCAACTACATAAAATAAAAAGGATTCAATGGTATCTGCATGCATAATGGTAATACCAATAAATAATAAGCAGAGATAGTTAATATATTTGAGGAAAACCAGGAGCAGCTTGCAAGTGATTTGTGAGCAGGAAAAAGAGTGAAATTATTGCAATAATTTCCCATTGAGAGTAGTCTTTGTAATGAGTTTATGGTAAACAGACAGGTAATGTCACTTCCTTAGTTATTTGAAATATGCAGCAAGTCAAGGTGAATTGCTATTGGGTCACATTTGTGTTTATATTCTGCACTTACAGTCTACAGAATGTTTACCTTCTTTTTGAAATGCTGATTTGGAAGCTTTGCCATCCTTTGAAAACCAACTTATTATCATCAGTGGGTAACCCAATACAGAATTCTTTGTGAAATATAGCAGAATCGTTATTGACTAAAGTAACGACTCAGTCAAAGAACAAAATTCTCCACTATGTGTGTGCAACCATTACGTATTTTATAAGTTTGTAAAAAATCACCCATTTTGTTGAAATATTATAGTCCAAAAAAAGAGTAAGTGCCAACTTCTTCACAGTCAAATTGGGAAAAGAAAAAAACAAAGAAATTAACAGCAGTATTCAAATTGCTAATAGTCAAAGTGTACATTGAGGAATGAATACAGAGGGAGTTTTAAATACACTCCAAGCCTGATGCACATTATTAAACTGGTGTGCAGGGGTGGTGGACAGTCCTGCTATGGTGCTGCAGAATAAATCAGTTTCCAGAAGATGAAATTCAGATGTTTCCATTAAAAATAAATTAATATACAGGGTGTTTTAACAGATAGAGATGTGTCATGTGCAAGGTATCTCAATTTTTGTTCTGGGCTTACAATTGTATCATTTGTATACTGTAAATATTAGGTATTGGTGTTATATTGCTGCAGTTAGAAACTAGTTGTAGTTGGACCAGTGAAAGACTTTTTTGTAAGAAGATCCTAATTCTATTTTTCATTACATTCATATACTGACACAAAATACATTACTTTCATTAGTGTTTTACAGACTTTCGTCTGCTTTGGAGATCTGAGTCCATGCGTGGTGGATGGACTGGCTTTGTTGGTGCTTGATTAATATGAAGAGCACTTTCATTACACCCCTGGGCTTACCAAAGGTTTTATTAAGGACACTCTAAATGTACACATGGAGAGTAATTGAAGAGGATTCAGGCTTAATAAGACAAGAGGGGCTTCAGAGAAAACAAAGACAATAGCAAGTAAAAATCAGTGCAGAGGATTCTGACTTCTTCGCTTGCCCTTGGGCTCTATGTACAAAAACTATCCTTTTCTCTAACAAATCCCATCTGTCATTTCTAATTTCTAAGAATGGGTCTGGCAAAGAAACTTGTAGAATCTTGTGCATGTTAGAATTAGTTGTGTCGTACACTGGAAATAGAACCGATAATTTTTTTTTGACAGCAGAGACTGATGTCAGAAAAATGCAGTTCAGTTAAACTGAAAGTTGCTAAAATTTGCTATAAAAACACTTAATTGAGATATATCTTCATGTTGAAAGAAACTGTTTTCATAGTGTCAAAATATATTTATTTCTATAGCTAAAATGTTTTATTGTGGTTTGTCATTTCAATTCTTTTTATTTTGGCCTTGTATTTCACTAACAGCATTGTATTTATAACACAATAGGAGAATGTTATATTAGTATACAGTGTGTAAACATTTTCACAATGTAAAATTTCAGTGTTGCTAAATGAAAGATTTGGATCTTCTATATTTAGACTTGTTTGACATACTGTTGCAAGGAAGATTTTAAAATATGGATTACTTTATTCTTCCTCCTGTATCTCAATGAAATGTCAGAACATCAGTAATTCCTAGAAAATATTCAGTATTCTGTACAGGTCTAGTTAAAATTAATTAATATTAATCAACCCTGTCAAGGAAAAAGGAGACTTGAAGCAATGAGTGAAGAGCAAACAGTAAATTTTCAATTAGTATATGGTTTGTCACAAGCTCTGAAAAAGAATCTCAAGCAGACCATGAAGCTGGGGGGCAGGGTTGCCATTCCCCAGCTATGTGGCATGTTAATGTCATTTCCTCATTCGTATACATTAGGAATTTATTGCAAAATGTATAAAAAGTAGTACCTGATTTTGCCTTCAGTGCACAACCAGTTTAAGACCAATATGAGGGGAGAATCTAGCCATTTATTCACTATTAATAGATTATTTAGAATATTTGTGGTGTTAGTATTACCGTATCCAGCTCGGTTCTCAAATAAGCCAAAGGTAAAACCCCTATGAGGAGACATTGCCAACTGCTTTTAAAACCTCATCCATAAGCTGCAAAGCCCATTTCCAAATATAGATAATTAATTCCCATACCATTTGGATGTGTAAGAGCTGAAAACCATGTATTCTGGTTACATTTTTGGGGGTGTTTGCAACTAGCACCTCACTCCAAGTGTACGATAGTATCCGTGCCTTCTCCGAACTAAAGGAAATCTGGAGAAATTTATTAGAGATTTGAGCTAAATTTTTTGTATAAGACTAGCTAAATACTAGAGTATGTAGCATGATTGGGTTAAGATTTTTAACTTGAAGAGCAGGAGGCACCATGGTTTCTACCCTGATCTTTAGTGTAATCCTGAACTTTCTGCCAGGATAAGTGTTTTTACGCTCATTTGTTGCACGTGTCCCAGTGATCTGCAGAAAATGTGACCATGGATCTCCCAAGCAGGTGGGTGGGTAGTCTTTCAGCAGTATAATCTGCTACTGCATAGTCTCACTAACCATGCACAGAAGCCTAAATAAAAGATTAGAGAGCATGTGGGAGAGGTTTTCCCTTACGGGAAGTTTCAGCATCATTGCTGGCATGGGCAGGGACTCCTTTCTCAAAGTCACCCAAGAGAAGTCCCTGTAACTGCAGAGGATGTTTGAACTGCTCCCATCACCAGAACCGAGGGCCCCTGCCTGTCCTGAGATTAAACTGTGTTAATTGCAGCAGCTATTTGCAGCGAAGCTTAGCAAAAGTGATGAAGTCCTCATTACTCATCGGGACAGAACAATTGAAAATGCCACAGAAGAGTAACAAAGAAAGGTCTGGGCAGCAGCGTTTCCCATTCATCACTGAACTTCCTTTCATCTTTTTAGCCTTTTTTTTTTTTTTTTTTTTTCTGAATCGAATATGTTGGGTTCTGTAATCTCGTCTTTGAGGACACTACTAGTGTGTACAATGAATCTCTGTTGTATGTACCGCATTCTTCAAATATGCTTATGACTCTATGTGGTGTATCTCTGCTCCCCCATTCCCCTCCATGGGTGCAGGTGTGTCTCTGCTCCCCCCTGTTCCCCTCCATGGCTGCAGGTGTGTCTCTGCTCCCCCCTGTTCCCTCCATGGCTGCAGGTGTGTCTCTGCCCCCCTGTTCCCCTCCCAGGGTGCGG
>NW_010138007.1:76069-119342 GCF_000699245.1 Pterocles gutturalis
GACCTTGGTGTCTGCAGGGTTGTTTCTCTCACATAGTCTCACTCCTCTCCCAGGTGCTGTTGCACAGCAGTTTTTTTCCCCCTTTCTTAAATACGTTATCCCAGAGGTGCTGCCACTGTCACTGATGGGCTCAGCCTTGGCCAGCAGCGGCTCCATCGTGAAGCCGGCTGCACTGGCTCTGTTGGACATGGGGGAAGCTTCTGGCAAGTCCTCACAGAAGCCACCCCTGTAGCCTCCCTGCTACCAAAACCTTGCCATGCAAACCAAATACACTCTACCCCTAGCATAGTGAATTAGTATGCAAAATGTCAATACAATGTTAAATTAAACAGTACATAGTAACGAAAAGTAAGGTAAAATGAAATCTTAACCGAGCAGAAATGATTATTGTATGAAACAGAATGGATAAAAAGCTTGACTCACCCGTTGTCTAGACAAATCACTTAGAAACATGTGGGTTGGGTTCAGAGCCATTCAGACAATGTAAAAGCTTATTTGTAATCTGTTTGCCAAATTAAAAATGTTTTTTTATTTGACTCATTTGTGAGCTGTTCAGAAATATGACGTGTTGCCAGACAGCTTAAGAAAAGCAGCAAAGTTAAACAGCTTGCCTAATGGCAGACAGCAGGTCCAGAGTAGGACCAGGAAATTTTTTCTGACACATTTGTCCTCCAGAAAAGGTACTTTTGATTGACTTAAAACCCTTTGTAAATTCCACTCAAACTCAGCAAACATTTTTTTTGCTAAGCAAAGATAAAGAACACAGGAAAAAATGGAGATGCTAAAATCAGTTTTTCAAGGTAGGGTCACAGAGAGGTTTGGATTTCTTTTTCAAAGGCAGCCAGAGTAAGAACATGATCCCTATTCAAAGCAGTGATTACAACACTGTGGGAAACCGAGTGTGATTTTCCCCTTTGCCTGATCTACAATGCAAAGGTTCGCTGATAAAAAATGACTTTCATCACTCCAAATTTGCATGCTTTAATGCTTCCACTCAATGCCAGCTGTGCAGGCCAGATGCTGGCCAGCGAACACCACCTCCTCCAGTCCCCAGCTGCCTTCCTGACCACAGGCAGGACTGCCACCATCGGCTCTCCGCAGGAGATGGAGGGAGCAAGCCCGAAGAGCCTGCAGGCTGTGGGAGGCAGGCGTCAGTGAGGTGCTCCAGGGCATCACGCCACAACCCTCAGTCCCGCAGGATTTGATGAAATCAGATGTCCACAGGACTCCCCTGTGGGTACGGCTAGGTAATTTCATATTTATGAAGATATGAACTCTGCCTCTGCTGCTGCCTACACACCTTCCTCTCCTTTATCCTGTACCATTCACTGAAGGAAGAAAAATTATAACTATACTTAAAAGAGCCTGGGAGAATTGCAGGCTCCACTGAAACCTGTATTTTCCTCAGTGTTGCAATGTTTTCTAGGATCAATGAAAGTATTTTATTCTTATTACTATTTCAGCACACTGATGAAATGTTTTCTGGTTTTTGGTTTTTTTTTTTCCGACTGGCTTTCTTTACAGCTTTTTTTCACACTAGAAAATACTTCATATTTTTCCTCTGCTTTCAGCACACATTTAGGAGTGCTTTTTGGCCATGTTTACTGTGAATGATTTGATAATATTGCTTATTTTGATTGCCCACAGTGAAAATATTAGTTCATACAAAAATCTCTTCTATTGTGAAATGTTACACACTAAATTACTAAACATGCTCTCCTTTCAAAGAATTAGGAACAATAGCTTGTATGGGGTGTTATTAGTCACTATTCCATACTCAAGCACAGCAGAGGTCTGCAGTGTTGTATTTTTTTTTTAAAGTAAACACATTAAAACAGAAGTGTAGCGATCTCTCCCCAAGCAGGCTTAGAAACCAGCTTCATGTCTTGGCTGCCAAAACTTAGCAGTCTGCCCATTGCCACCTCCATCTCTGCTGGTATAGTCTTGGTCTTTCCTTCAAGTCAATTATTGGTAATGATATAACTCGGTAGCAATGGGAATGTTCGCCTTCGGGAAGGCCAGCCCAGTCACATCACCAGTGCCACTGCCAAGAGCCCTCTTGTCCTTGCCCTGGTGCTGTTTACATCTCTTTGACAATGTCTGGGACTCTCCTGGTTGCTCTGGGGGATGCTGCTGGGCAGCAGCACCAGTGCGACAGGGGTCCTGTCAGAAATTATACAGCAAGTCATGATAAAAGCCACCAGCGGGTTTGCAGAGCCAGACACTGAGAAGCTGGGATATGGCAGAGCTGAGGACATCTGTGCAAGCTGCATTCGACCACCTTGTGCATATTCATTATGATACAGCTCTAATTATATGCGCACACGCAATTTTTTTGGACCGCTGCCATACTCAATGCCAGCAAAATCTTAGCTGCACAGTTCTTAATTTTTAAGCCATTGTCTCTGCAATTGTAAGAAGTCTTGTCACTTAGGTTTTTTTTTTTTTCTGTGTTTATGCAGCAGCATTCAAAGGAGAAGTAGTAATAACTGAAAGCTTTTGATGACAGCATTTAAGAGCAGCAAGCAGACTTCCAGTCCTTCCTCAAAACACAGTGGCTCTGAAAACAAGACAAGGTCCTTAAAACTTTTACAGCATCTCCAGCTCACATCCGATTCATGACTCACCAATACGCTTAATTTGAACCCAGCTGTTAGCTGCTTGCTGTAGAGGCTGCATCTTATTTATTTAAAGCCATTTACATTAAGTCAGAGATTTGACTGGTCCCCTGAGTGGTCACTTAAGGCAGGTTTAATTGTATGGGAAAATAGACTCATTAATGTCAAATGGAAAGCGAGGCCAACTAGAATTTACAGCAAGGTATTACCAGTCTCTTAATAAGGAATTAATTAAAAAATCTGCTAAAATAAATTGACTTAATATGTATCAATTTTTGAATTTGAGCAACTAAGAGGGGGGAAAACAAACTAGGAAAGGACTTATTTGATCTGAAATAATAGTCGTGGGGAAATATAAATATATGCTGGAGACAGAGAGACGTAAAACCATATTCACGAGATGAAGTTATCTGGTACAGTCCAGATACCCATCTCAGTTCAGACATTTCATAACCTCTTGTTTCTGACATATCAATCTGAAGGAAGTCTAATGTATTGAGAAAACATCATACAAAACCTGCAGATGTATTTAAAAAATGCAGAGATTTTTTTTCACTCACTATGCACTTGATGGAGCTTTTCTTTTCCCAGATCAAGAGATGATGGAGCTTTTCTTTTCCCATATCAAGAGGTGTGTAAGACTCACCCATTGCCAGAAGTAACAGCTGTGGGTGATGGACACATTTCATGCCGAGGCTCAGACTCTCTCCATTAGCTCGTGGCTACATACAGAAGACCATCAGTGCTGAGACCATGAGCTGCTCCCATGCACATCAGGAAGGTTTCCAGTGAGTGCCCACAACACCCCTCACCCCCACACACCCTGGTGCTACCAAAATCTTGCCACTCAAACCCAATACACTGTGGTAATCAGAATAGCTGCTCTGGATGACCTGCTCTTTCTGAAGCCCACAACGACATAATTCATCACTTCTCTTTCTTCCTGATTGTCTGCCTCCCATTTCTTGTAGTGGGCACAAAGTAATTATATGGTGTTTCCTCCACACAGAACCTGGTGCTGCTGAAGCAGTCCCCACGCAGCTGGCTGCAAGCTTTAACCCCACGATACCCCAAGAAAGGACGAGGAATAAGATACTTCCATTCTCTGTCCTCCTTTAGGTGTCTGACTGACTTTTCTATAGTACATTTTCATGGCATGTTCTTGTCTTCAGTGGCTCTCCATAGTCTGCATCTATCTGAAAGTTGCATGTTAGACACTGACACGTGTTGCTTGCTAGATCTGTCACAGTTCCAGTATTGTGAGTGCCATTTAAAAACTGAATATGACCTAGCAGAAGGAGAAGTGTGTGAGGGGGATGATACTGAGTAGGAAACACCATCCCTCCGAGCTTGCTGTTACTTCTGTGGCCTCTGAGCACACAGAAACCATAGCACCTAAAAGGCAGGTGCCCAGTGGCAGCAGGTGACTCAGCACACCTTGCTGCAGCCTAGACAAGTTTTACGTGTGCCCAAGGATGTTTCTGGGCACTGAGGCCAACATCCCTCCAAGCTTGCTGTTACTTCTGTGGCCTCTGAGGGCCACACAACAGTGTTCCACACAGAAACCATAGCACCTAAAAGGCAGGTGCCCAGTGGCAGCAGGTGACTCAGCACACCGTGCTGCAGCCTAGACAAGTTTTACGTGTGCCCAAGGATGTTTCTGGGCACTGAGGCCAACTGGCAACTGGTCTCCATCTAGTCTAGGAAGTCCTTTTAGTCTCCAATACAGGTGGCTGCATGCAAACTGTGTGTTGGGAATGGTCCTTGATGCTGGGAATGGTCCCGTGGTGGCTGGGAAATGTCCTTGTCAGCTGGTCAGTGTGGGCCAAACCCATGCCAGACACATTCTGACTGTGTCTTGCTTGGACAGTCATAGTCAGGGCTCTAAACTTTCTTGAGCTTGTGTGTGTAGTCACAGCATTAACTGCTTTGTAGAGTCCAAGAGGAGAGAGAGGCCAAAGGCACCACCATGGCCCCAGGCACTGGAAGCAGGGCTGTGCTCCATGTGGGGGGCTGAACACCCCCCAGCCTGCCTGCAGAGTGGCTGCCTGGCTCCTGCCTCTGCAGGAGCCACTCTCCACATGGACTTTAATCTTACCTGCCCAGGGCTGGCTCCCAACCCATCCATGCCCCTTCGTATACCGCTACTGCCCATCACTCCATGGTGGAGCAGATGGGTGCATCAGCCAGAAGGGCAGGGGTGCTGGCTGGGCTTCAGGAGTGCAGTATGATCCAAACTTCACCTCAAGAGGAGCAATCTCCCTTCCCAGACTAGCATAAAGCCCAGTGATGAAGGCCCTCTCCCAAAAAGTGGCTAACAAGGGAGCCAGACCTGCAGCTCCAGTGTCCTCTGAGCACTGCTGGTGCTGCAGGTCCCCAGGCACCTGTGCCACCTGCACCCTCGTGTGGGGCCATATCTGGTGGAGCCGTATCTGACCTCCATCTAAGCCTTGTGGACCAAATCCTGTGGGGGTCTGAGCCCCCCTGGAAGGTCCTGGGCATCCCTGCTGGAACTGGGGCTGCCGGTGATGGGCGGGTGCCCAGCGACCCAGGAGTGTTTCCCTCGAGCTGCAGGGTTTGAGGTCTGGCTGAGCTCCCTCCTCCTCCTCCCTGAAGGAGCTGGTCTGAACTGCAGCCAAAACTTAACACATCTGTCAGCTCAAATCCACGTGTTGTTCTCTGAGCCAAAGCATCGACACAGAAATAAACCCCCCCCCCCCCCCCCCCGCTTCTTTTTTCTGCTCTGGGAAAAAAATTGCCAGCACTCATCGCTTCCAGCAGACACAAAGCATGGGCTGACCTGTTTGTCCGGTACAGATAAATCAACAGAAGTTGAATTTAGAATCCTTAATAATTGCAGCAAATGACTTATAAATGAGTTACAGGGCAACAATTATCTATTGAAATTTTTAGATTAAAGAGGCTCTCTTTTCATGGATGAAAAATGAATTAAATTAGTGAAATAAATTATTTGCTGCAAATTATTAATTCTGCTGCTCTTGCTTGCTGCTTTGTGATATGTCTGATAAAAAGCATTTATCAAGTAACCCTGTCTCACTCTTTTCAGTTGCAAAATCAAGGTTTTAATTCATTATGATTTACCCTGACCCTTCTTTGGATCATTTACACTTCTCAAAGTGGATTTAAAATGCGACTAGATCTCTAACATTTGACAGGCACACTGAAAGGTGTAAAGAACTCTGAAAAGGTGCAAGACGAGGGAAAATAAAGCACAAGGATTTTAGCAGCCACACTAAGTCTTTATAAGGACTGATCTGGCATTTCAAAAATAGTTTCTTCCCAACCTTTCGAGAATGTGCTGAGATTTATAATTTGAGAGAAGCTGATTTCACCTTTCAAACGGAACAATGTAGTACTAATCCTGTGTGCCTATTTTGTAGGTGTTTGTTCTGTAAAATTACAGGAGGGGGAGAAGAGCCTTTTTGGAAATGAAGGTGTGCTTTCTGTGTTGGTCATGCTGGACCATACATTGATTTCTTATTGTTACCTGGAGAAAAGCCAAAAGGTCACTGGTATGAATCATTGCTCAAAGAGAGTAGGTGTCTGAGACACT
This sequence comes from Pterocles gutturalis, assembly GCF_000699245.1. NCBI lineage: Eukaryota > Metazoa > Chordata > Aves > Pterocliformes > Pteroclidae > Pterocles > Pterocles gutturalis. Next base: position 82,262 of record NW_010138007.1, read on the forward strand.
TAAATCTGAGGATTTAAAACTGAAGAGCCTGTTCCCCTACACTGATGCAGCCTGACAACATTTAAAACCTAACTTTCCCAGATCTCACTTTTGTTTTGCCAGAACTGGTAGTCAGTAATCCCATCTGCATTTTCCCCTGTGCAAGCATGTAACTGCTATTGGCATCTTGAAATTTATTGTACTAAAATCAAAGTAAACCATTCATGTCCATGGGCAAGGAGGTCCCAGGTGGGTAAATATTTATTGCTGAACCCACAAAATCTATCCTTTTCACAGATATCCAAGGTATTTCTCTTGTCCCAAGAAGCTTGCAAGTCTCAGTAAACTCATGTGCTGGGAAAAAAATTCAAGGGATATGTTGTATTACACCCACACTATGTGGTGCCCTCAGGAACACATGAAGGTGAAACCCACCTCCAGAGATTAACAGTGTGACTCAGGTGTAGACTAATAGATACCCTTTTCCTGGGACTGTCACTTGAGTAAGGTGACCAGCGCCTGCAGTTACTGTTCCTAGCCCTCTGTGCTATTCTGCAGCATGGATATGAGTGACAACACAGGCATTTGAAGAAGTTTGTGGAGCTATGGTTCATGCATGGCTTGTTCCTCACCGTGGCACTGGGTGTCTGGGTGTTACATTTACTGAGTGAATAAAACAGAACAACAAGAACTCGCTTTCCCTTGGCTTCAGTTTTTACATTATAAATTGGTGCATGGATGAGTGTAACAGACGAAGAGAAAGGATTGTATTTCTCTGTTTCACAGGTTTCTTGTAACACTTCCTCTGTTACAAATTCACCTCTTCCCTCTGATATTTTTAGTCTCCTCAATCATGAAGAAGCTCAGGGACAAGGAAGGTCATTGGGAGGTCTGAGAAGTGGCTGGATCAGTGGTTTTAACTCATGGCTCATGCACCTCTAAGTGTCATGAACTATCTCCAAGGGGTATGAATAAGATGCTCGAGGCTATGTGAGCACTCCATGTTAAGGTGGTGTCTGGTGCACAGCCTCTGACTAATCCCCCATAAGCTTCCAGCAACAGACTGGAAATGGAGCACAGCTTGCTCAACAGGGTCCCCCTCACTGGGTGACACAGGCATGAGGACAGTGGGCACATCACAGCTCTCAACTTTCTCCCAAGATGGACATAAGCCTAAAGAAGCAAACTTTCAGTTGGATTTGCCACTCTCTATTCCCCTCCACCTACAAGCTTTTCAGAAGCGGGTAAATTGGAAAAGATGCAAACCTGCTGGTTTAGGTCATTCTGCTGTGGCCAGAAGCAGTTAACTAATGAACTGTGGGTTTTGCTGGATCAGAGCCCTCATGACCCACTAAAATTAACTCTGTAGTCAGATTTAAGCATTTAAGAACACAGTGGTAGGCCTACCTGCATGTAAGGGTCTGGGGAACAAATGTCCTGGAATTGCAAGAAAACAAAGTCAAAAGGAAATGTTTGTTGTTCTACTCCTACTTGTTAAGTGCTGGATGAAGTACAAGGCACTACTGCTGGTAAGTAGCATTCACCCATCATCGTCAAAGGCGTTGTAAATTACTCAAACACTCATCAGGGTCAGTTGGCTGCAGACTGAGAAAACACAGCTAAAACTGAGGACACAGACCTTCGGGAGACGTGCGCAGAGTGCAGGGGAAGTTTTTCTCTTCAGCTGTGTGGTGGGTTAGCCCCTTGCTAGCTATTATGAAGAAAGTTAACTCTGTCTCTGCTTAACCCAGGACAAGCTGCAACAAAAACTTTCTGGTGTCTGCTTTGTTCTCAATGACACCAGTACAAATCTACAGTAACTCAACGTCCTGACAGAGAATTACTCTAGACTTGCTCCAGTCCCGCTGAAAGCAAGATTTATGTGGTGCATTTGTTCCAAAACACAGTATTTTTTCTCTGGCTTCTGCCGTCAGAAAAAATTGATTGCATGTCTCTCTGCGGCTCTGAACGACTTTATACATGCTTATGTTTTGTATTTGATTTTTAAAAAAATGTTTTTAAAAATCATTAACGTGCATGTCAGTATAGAAACACATTATTTTAGAGCTAGGTGGGCGTATAAATAGCTGAGCTGTGCTTTCCGTGTAGCTGGTGCTCTGCTGGGTTTCGCCAGAAGAGGGTAGAGTTTGGAAAGGACTCCTCGCAGCCTGGGCTCCCTATTGTGCTGGGAAACAGCCACGGGAAAAGCAGCACAAGTTTCTCCTCTGCACGCTTGCACCGACTGACTGTGTGCGAGAGTCAGGAGATCAACTCTGGAAGATCTTAAAGTAAAAAGGAAACGGAAAGAGAAACAAAATTGGAAAGCAGCTTTCTAGGGAAATCTGTGGAATCGAAGAGAGAAACGGCAAGTTTCTGCGGGCTCACCCTGCTGATGGTCTCTCTGAGAACTGTCACTCACTGCACGTTGCATTAATCAGAGCACAGGATTTATTTCTCTGCCGTGACTTGCAACCTGTGAATAAATATCCCTTTTAGAGAGAGAATGGGACCTGAAAAGACTCTCAAGCACTGAGCAGAGGGGTGAGTTTTATTAAACGGTTTCTTCTCTTTCAAATCTGCTGGAGCTTTCTAACATCCTGCTTGCAGGCACAGCAGCCTGATGATTTGCCTTTTCCCTGCAGCTTGTTGCATACCTCACCAGGCTTTCCTGGCCACAGGTTTATTTCTGTAATCTTACCCACCACGACTCTGGGTCAGTTTGATAACATTTGTAATAGAGCTGACTTGGTGCTGATTAGCTTTCATGAGACATTAAAAACACAAAGCTTTGAAACCAAACAACAGGCTAAAAATCAAATAAAATCCAGTACAATTAAAATGGCAGGTGACTCTAGGTTTCCAGATGTGGACACTGACGGTTCAGAAAAAAATGAAGAAACGGAGATTGTAGTCAATGTCGGTGGGGTAAGGCAGGTGTTCTATGGAGATAACCTGAATCAGTACCCAGAAACACGGCTGGCAGAGCTGATCAACTGCTTATCGGGGGGATACGATAGCATATTCTCACTCTGTGATGACTATGATCCTGGAAAGAAAGAGTTTTACTTTGACAGAGATCCAGATGCTTTCAAATGCATTATTGACGTGTACTACTTTGGGGAAATTCACATGAAGAAAGGAATATGCCCCATATGTTTCAAGAATGAAATGGAATTTTGGAAAGTGGATCTGAAATTTTTGGACGACTGCTGCAAAACTCATCTGAGTGAAAAAAATGAGGAACTGGAAGAAATAGCCCGAAGGGTGCAACTGATTCTGGATGATTTGGGAGTAGATGCCTCGGAAAGTCGCTGGAAAAGGTGCCAAAAATGCATCTGGAAATTTCTGGAGAAGCCAGAATCGTCCTACCCAGCTCGAGTGATCGCTGTTCTGTCCTTTCTGTTTATTTTGATCTCCTCCATCGTGATGTGCGTGGGGACCATCCCAGAACTGCAGGTCTCAGATGCGGAGGGGAATCGCATGGAGCACCCGACCCTGGACAGCATAGAGACAGCCTGTATAGGCTGGTTTACCATGGAGTATGTGCTGAGGCTAATCTCCTCTCCCAACAAACTCCACTTTGCCCTGTCTTTCATGAACATTGTCGACGTGCTGGCAATACTTCCTTTCTATGTCAGCCTGACCTTGACCCACTTGGGAGCCAAGCTGATGGAGCTGAGCAATGTCCAGCAGGCTGTCCAGGCGCTGCGCATCATGAGGATTGCGAGGATTTTCAAGCTTGCACGGCACTCCTCGGGGCTCCAGACTCTAACGTATGCCCTGAAACGTAGCTTCAAGGAGCTGGGGCTGCTCCTCATGTACTTAGCTGTTGGAATCTTTGTCTTTTCTGCCCTGGGTTATACCATGGAGCAAAGTCACCCTGAAACTTTATTTAAAAGCATCCCTCAGTCATTTTGGTGGGCAATCATTACCATGACCACAGTTGGATATGGAGACATATACCCTAAAACAACACTAGGAAAACTGAATGCTGCCATCAGTTTTCTTTGTGGGGTGATAGCGATCGCCCTTCCCATCCATCCCATCATTAACAACTTTGTTAGGTATTATAACAAACAGAGAGTCTTAGAAACAGCTGCCAAACATGAATTGGAGCTGATGGAGCTAAACTCAGCTGAGGGGAAAGCTGCAAGCTCCAAAAGTGAACTAGAGGACCTTGCAAGGGGAGGCAAGGAGGGTTCTTTTTACAACAGCCGGCTAAAAGTCTCCCACAGTGACACCTTTATTCATCTCCTGTCAGAAGAGAAACACTATAGGACCAGGCTTCAAAGCTGCAAATAAACTGTGAGCTCTTGTCAACGCTAAGCTATAGATCGGGACAACCTGACAATCAACTATTGAAAAGACTCACGGGATCTGTCAGAGTTGGGAGGGAGTACTGCTTTGCTTTTCCAACATGAATATAAATTAACCCCATGGTATCTCCATCAACAGTTGGTAAGACTTTGCTGTTATTACCCAAAATAAAATAGTAGGACTCCATTGAGATCAGACTGCTTATAGCGAGTGCATTCTGACAAAAACCATTTGTAACCATTTTAGAGACTGAAAAGTCCTTCCTGATCGGTGAATGTTCGATGACCTGAATGTGCAACATTGCCACATCAGAACTCTGTACCTGTGACAATAAAGAGCAGCATCACACAGATTGTGTCTTCCAGGCTGTCTTCAATGCCTTTGCAGCTAGGAAAACTGCTCCTTGTAAAATTAAAGCAGCCTCTCACTCGTATTAGATTCAGGTTTACAACAAAACATTATAAGCAGTTTCAGCCTAGAGATATCAAAAGTATGAGCGTACACTGTGTGCAGAATATTACAATCAGTGAATGTTTTTTGTTTTGTAAAATGTAACTTTGGATCAACTTTTTGGGTAGGTGTCTGTTCCTCTTTCCAGAAAAAACATAAATTTCAGTGGGACCTGAAGCTAATTTTGGGGCAGAGATGTAGAACAGAATAAATGTATTTTAAGGAGCAAATTAAATAAATACTTGTTCTAGCTTTTAATTACCACATAATAATTTACAGATGTAGAGATCTTTCAGGAAGGATTTGTAAACAAGTAATTTTTAAACCTGCAAGTTAACTTAATATTTTTAATTCACTATTAAAGCAAGAGAAGTTTATAGGGTATTTAACTTGAGTACTTCTAAACTCTTTGAAAGTAAGTGTAGAGAAAGTTTCAATAAAATGAGTATAATCTCCAATTGATTTATGGTAAAAATGTCTATCTGAATGAACATATCACTAGGTTATTTTTTAAAAAAAACAACAAACCAAACACATCCTACCTCTACAATAATTGTATGGTTTTGTAAGTGTTCATTTACAGAGGCAGTAGGCACTAATCAGTGTCTTATTCATTAATCAGCATATTAATCAACACCAGTGTGTAGCTACTATTCTTTCCAAAACCAAGTGCCATCTACGTGAGTATTTATTTGGCTCAAGTAACGACTGCAATATACAGGTCTGGTCTCTACCAGAGAAATCCATTGAAACTAGGAGTTACGCCAGCTCAAAGGGGAGGGGAGAACTGGCACACAGATGTATTTACATATGTTAAAATTAGGATCCCAGATGATTAAAGGGCTAGGGTAGCTGTCCTTATTTATTCCCTTTTGTGCTGAGCTGCCGCTTGACCAGACGAAACACAGCAGCATGAGCCATAAGCGATGAGCCATCCCTGGGCACCTCATGCCCGAGACCCCCATGCAGATCCTTGGGACTCTTTTCCTGGGATGTGGGCAAGCGATGGGGCTGTGGCAGCCACTCCACAGGAGCAGTGACTGGAGGGGCGCAGAGCTGCGGGGTGGGCTCTGTGCTCTCTCCCGGTGCCTTGCTTGCCCCCAGCCCCTGCCAAAGGGGTGTGTGTCAGCCAGTGGGAAGAGCCCTGTCCTGCTGGGAGCAGAGAGCAGCAGTGGTGTGTAGGGGCTGGACAGGTGTGTGGAGATGGGCAGCTGGTCCCCAGGAGCACTGCCCACTCTGCGGGTGTCCTGACATGGAAATCAATCCTTGGCTCCCCCAGGCTGAAGCCCTTTCCCAGCACTATCCCTCCCACCCCAAGCTGCTGACCTCCAGGGACACCTACTCTGTATCCCCCTGCCCCAGCCCTGTGCCAGACCTACTGCCCTCTTCCCCAACCCCATCACTGTGGCCTGTCTTAAACACGCCCATCAAGGGACATAATTCAAAGCAACCTCTAAACTTTTCACTACCAGAATCCTTCTGCCAGCTTTTGTCCCAAATTCTCTTCTGCCTAAGGCCAACAGCTCATTCAAGTGGCCTCCTCAGCCCAAGCACCCCTTCACCCCCGTCCTCCCCCTGGTATCCCAGCTCACAGCTGTCAGCTTCTAGACCTGATCTCTCAATGCTGCTCATCTGCTGAGACCTGTTCCTTGCTTACCACCAGTCTCAGCTCTGCTCCCACCAGCTGTCTGGCCAGAACCATAGCTGGCTCTTCTCCCCAAAGGGACTGGATCCTGCCCCTTGCACTGCTGAGGACTTCCAGGGTCCAAATATGGTCTGCAGCCATCAAAAAATGTCTCAGGTGGGATGTTAAGGGTGGGAGAGAGCAAAAGTAATAGAGCTGAGCCAGTCTCAGCCGTACACCTTATCTATCAGTGGGGTGTTAAATGTTCCTGACATCCCTCATGACATGCAGAGGGTGGCTGGGGATGAATTAGGTTAGCAGAAGGACTTTCATGAATAAGGAAAACACTGTATAAATGCTAAGTAATGCGGTTAACACCGCAAGTACTAAATCCTCACTGTTGCGCTTTGTAATTTATTTAACATGACATTAAATGAAAAATAAGCTTCTTTTATCAGAAATTATTTTATTGGCTAATTTCTCCAATGAGTTATGCCTTTGAGCATGGAGGTCTTTCTACGCTACATCAGTATGGATGACCTTGGTGCTACTCCAGCCCAGACTAGTCCCAAGCCAGGCTCTGCGTGGTTTGCTGTGCTAGAGACTGTATTTTTTGGATTTGTTGCTGTAAGTTATATGTCCTTAAAAGGCTGTGGGTGGGCAGGATGGATTCCTGCTTGTTTGCCTTGCCTGTGCTGTGGGAACCCTGCAGGAGCAAGGGGAGATGTGGGCAGCGATGAAGGGACAGGGGAGGCTGGCAGCCTGGGGCACACAGCAGAACTGGGGAGGAGCAGAGGGGTCTTACACAGCCACGACCCTGATGGTAGAAAGCAAGAGGCTTTCTGGGGCCCTGGGGAAGACACTTCTCACAGACCAAAAAACTACCATAAGCCACTGGCTTTGAAATCAGGGCTGGAGGGAAGGCTCCTTAAAGGATAGAGTGAGCTAGGGGATGTTTGTTTTCAATTGTTTTTAATACTCTGCACAACCCAGCAGAGCCAATTTTCCTTTATTACAAATTAATCTAAAAAAAAAAAAAAAGAAAAGGACTTAAAAGACTGGAAGACTTGGGGGTGAGGGAAAGCATTAGTGCAATCCCTTTGCAGAGAGGAAGCAACAGCATACAAAGGCTCTGGATGAGTCGGGGTCCCCTGCTTTTAGACACAGGACTTTCTCAAGTCCAAAGTTAGGACAAGCCCTAAAGTCTTTTCAAGGAGGAAACTGCACGGTCCTTGGTGCAGTTCTCATTCATGTGCTCTGGGTGAGGTGGGCAAAAGCTGTGCCCACCCAACCCACCGGTGACTTCCCTGTGTCCAGCTCTTCCCAAGCACTTTGTGGACACTTTGGCTGAGTCTGTACAATTAAATGAATGAATGCAAGGCAGGCCCAGTGAGCCCATCTCCAGGCCACTGCACTGAGCTTCCCCAATGTCTGCAGCATGTGGGAAGCTCTGTAACACAACTGTCGCTCTGGGGAGTCCTGCCCCAGGTATTTAGTACCCTTCACCTGGGAACCAGGACTGGAACAGCCTGAAAATGTCGCAGTGCAGAGAAATCTGCATAAACCATCTGGATCTCTCCCAATACCCCTGCTATCCAAATACTCCTCTTTGACTCCCAGGTGTATGAAGACAACAGGTCACTCTTCCCATAAGAAATCTGGAGCTCTGGGAAGCAAATGTAGCAGACATCTATAGAAAACACATTGAGCTGAATTATGGAGAAAAAACCCCAGAGCTACTATAATTTAAGTTGACATCCCTTCTCATACAGAAGCTCCTCAGTTCACTCTGCAGGAAATTTCAGAGCACAGTGAGCAGGTCAAACTATCCTCTTGAGAAGTTATCCTGTAGGACATCTGCCCTATGCAGCCAGCCCTGGCTGCTTCTAGAAAACTTTGAATCTTTAATACAGCCTGCAATGTACAGAGTTAAAACTTGAAGGGAGCAACTTTTAGTTCCTAACTAACATCAGCTTTCGCTGCAAATTTGGGATTAGTCCAGGTTTGACATTCAATACCTGCCAGCAGAATCTGATTCAATAGTCTTAATTTGTTAACCCACCCAAGAGTAGATTGGTAGCAATTGCTAAGACTGTAGTTAAAATGAAATGTTTCTAGCTTCCTGGACACTATAAAGGGTAGAACTTAATAGAGTGGAAATTGCTTTTAGAAGTGTGGGTGATGGCTGCAGAGGTTAGTGACACACAGCATTAGTCTCAGGGAAGTGATCGGCACGTAATACATCAACTCATGCCACAGTCTGTCTGGCGTGTCACAGCCACCCTGGCTTTGGGGACAGCTTCAGGTTCAGGCAGAAACAGCCATTTACTGCTAGGTTCTTATTGCTGGACTGCCATGCCAACTGACTTGAAGACAGTTTAAAAAAAAAAATTTTGGGAAATACTAGAATACCACTATTGTCTGCTGTCACAGATGCAGAAGAGCTGCCCCTTGCTGCAGGTATGGCACCTGCCACAAAGGGTTAATGGAAATGTCCTCTCTGGTCTGTGCATGGGTCAGGGGGAAATGTGAACATGTGGGGGTAGAGCCAGCTCCTATCAAACAGAAGGAAGGTTGAGGATGATGCAGGACAGCCTGTCTGTCCCTGGCTGTGCTAAGGGCACTCATTTCTCATGTCCTTTTTGCATCTGAAGCTGACGGTGACGCCATTTAAGTAGTCTTTTAGACAGCTTTCTTTTTGCCTAATTTGCTATTTGAATCTGCCTGATAAAAATGCTTAAGAGGAGAAACCAAGACCGTGTAGTTTTCAGTCTCAGGTATTCTCTCAGTCTATACTGATTTTTCAAATAACTACCTCAAACACTCACCTGAGACTGAATGAAAGGGTGACAAACAGGTGTTTGTTGAAACACAGCATTAATATGTCCATAAATGTAAGGGTTAAGAGATATGAATGAACAACTAACCATATTGAAAGACACAAAAATCCCCACAATCCTCTTCCAGCCGCATCTGCATTTCCAGACGTACTGAAACAAACAGAGCGGCGTCCCCTGTGAATTATGCTAGGCAGAAGTACTTCCTCCGTTCTCCCTGTCAACACAGCCATCAGTCCTGTATCCACTGACAAACCTCGATATTTCTTACTCACACCAGTATGACAGTTACTGGACACTCACACAGGAGAACGCACTTGCTACCCAGCCATGTTTCTGAGGATCACTGTTCATTCAAATACTGCTGCATTTTGCTCAGGCTGGCCATTCATGAATATCAGCGTTTCCTTCCACACCAGCTTTCACAAGACACTTGCCCTGAGGCAGGCGGTTCTTACTGATGTGAGGAATAAGTTCTGCACTATCTGGTGTAAATCAGACTTCACCAAGACTTGCAGCAACATAGCACTAGTGTGCAAGTCGACTCGGGAGGACGTATATTGAATGTACTTGCTTCAGCTGTAGATATCCCACTAAAACCAAAATTGGTTTATCTTCCTGCAATGAGCCATATTAGGCTTGAATTCAGTCGGAGCCTTGTCTGCCTTAGGAGTGGTGGGGGGAATGATGCAGCCAAGGGAGCCACGAAAATGCACAAGGCAGGGTCATGTAAATAGCTAAGAGGAAAATGGAAATGATAAAAAGGTCTGAGAGCTCCAGGAGACACTGTGCCATTTAATTGTTCCTTTTCTTGTTGCTTTCATGTGTAGATGAGAAAGCTGCCAGTGTCTTAAAGCTGCTTTTTGTCTTCCCGTGTAAGGGGAGCCTTGAATATCTTTTTTAACATGCTGAGAGTCAAGTACTGCTAAATCATCTTGGTTAGCTAAAGATATACAATAGAAGCAGAAAGGATGGGAAATCTTAAAAGGAATCTAAGTACAAGACTCTCTTCAAAAATAAAATCTCGAAACGGAAAGCAAGACTGAATGTTACATTGTATATGCCTACAAAAATACTGTTATTTTGAGTGCATCACTCTACTGATTTCAGTGAAAATGAGGCACCTAAAGGCTGACCCTAGTGCTTTTTTTTTTTTTTTTTTTTTTTGGTTTAAGCATAAAATGTTGTGATTCCTTATTCTGTAAGGAAGTAACCTGTGCAATCTGCAGCAGTTAAACATCTTAAAAAAATGAAAATTATGTGTATTCATTAGAGTCTGTGCTAGAGCTCACAAATTCTGTGTTAGAGCTCACAGAGTGGTGGAAACTCATGAGAGCAATCACTGCATGAAGGCAGCAAATTGGTCGGCACTGCAAAGGGAAGTTTTAGGAAGCCTGGCAGCCTCAGCCTGCTTTGCTGTGCGGCAGACAAACTGCAGCTTCAATTACTATAACAGCGTTGTGAGGAACTTCTTTAGCACTACAATGCACTCCACTGATCCCAAACAATGTTTCCACTGCATTTCATTTATCAGTTTCACAAAGTCAGTGTTTTCCAGGCTTACTAGCGTACTGAAATATGGCAATTTTACACAACACTCAGACTATGAGGTAGCTGTAGCTGGCTGTTGGTGTTGATTTTTTTGTATTCTTTTTACAGCAAAAATGATACACCATGAATGCTCTTTACCATAATCACACAAATGATGTATTCATTGCCATTCATTGACTTTAACTTCTCCCATCCCTGAAGTCACAGCTTGTCCATTATCAGCCAGTGAAGAATTAACCCTCCTGTCTTAGTCTATGCCAGATTAACCACCATGAAATAGTCCATGCCATTTTGGTTTCTTCCCTTGTTCCATCAAGATTACTCCATATTCAGACAGCTCTTGTCATTGGCATATTTTTCTTTTAATTCAGCCTCATTTTTCATACCTTAATTTCAGTCTATTACACTTCATTATTTTGTTTCAGAAAATTGAAATGATTCATCTCTCTTGCTGGTCACACCCCAGTACATTTGCAGATGAGTAGTTGCAGCTCTCTGTTCTGTGTCAGTTCACTGGGGCAGGCTTGGAACATGCTTAGGAGAGAAAATACACTGTCTTGAGACTTCATTTGGACATGTTGTCCAACCACCCTCCAAAACCCCTCAGTGCATCAAAAGAAAACTCTCTCTTATATGTGGAAAGCCCAAAAGATGCAAGGTCCAGGCGCAGCAGCCATGTCTGATTCCCTGCTCTTCGAGAGAACTGAAACACTCTGAAACATTTTGCTAGAGAAAGATCATTTTAAACATGTACTTATGTGTTTTTTTGATCAGAATGTGCTTATGTTAAACCTTACATGGCAAAAAAATTGATGTTTCTGAACAACATCCAAGCAGGCACCAGCCTTTTTCTGCTCATGGCCACCATTCAGGCATCAACACAATAGGACCTTGATTGGTCCCTACAGGGGCTGCTGCAATATAAATGAGAATGATCTTCTCATTTATCTGTTCATGAGTAACAGATAAAGTGTTGTCCTATTGCTTGAGAAGTAAAATATCTGGAAGACAGCCTGACCTTTCATCCCCCTTACTTACTCACTTTGTAGAAACATTACTAAATAGAAATGTGTTTTGGTACAATATAAAAAACCCTAATTCCTTCACTATTTAGAAGCCAAACTCAAGCAGAGAAGAGACAAAACTTGCATCCTCCCCTGGGCTTTTGCTTGGGAATGGCCACTGGCCAGCTGGACACCTCTTGCTTGTTCGCAGAGGAACAAATCACACCCTTGCCTGCCAGCAGGTCCTTCTATTTCTACTGGTTGTCACAGTAATAAATCAATTGTTGCTGCAAACACAGCTCCTATCCAACTCGTGTGGAATCTGTAAACTCTGCAGCACAAATGTCAACCAACTGCTGGCTGGGCTTTCAGGCTGGAGTAGTTATTGTTTGCCAGTCAATTGTTGTTGCAAACACAGCTCCTATCCAACTCGTGCGGAATCTGTAAACTCTCTGCAGCACAAATGTCAACCAACTGCTGGCTGGGCTTTCAGGCTGGAGTAGTTATTGTTTGCCAGTTAGTTACTTGCATTGGAACAGTAAATTCCATTTGCAATGGCCTTTACTATTTGGACCCATTTGCCTTAGGAGAAAATTAATTGCTGCTGTACGACATCAGGCCTGTTGTGACTCACATAGGGCACATTCGTACTGCCTTGACTGGAGGAGTGAACATCAGTTGCCAGCTGGACTTCATCCTTGCACACTGGAGCTGTTATTGTCTGCCTCACACTAGGGGGGGACAGTCTTTCTTACCATCAAGACTGTTCATGTGAGACCTGAATAACTCAAAGATTCATTAAAGCGAGCTGCTCCCATATCTGATGTGACTTGTCTGAACAAACTGACTACAAAATGTTTCTGAGTTGGAAAAACAGTGTAAAGAGAGTATGAAGGTCCTCAATGAACAGCCAGGAGCTGCCTGGGGGAGTGTGTGCGGGCTTCTGAAGCAGTTCTTGGCTCGGCCACCCAAGCAAGAGCGGCCAGATGAGGCCCCCAAGCCTCTTTCCTTCACGCTGCTCAGCTGTCTGCCCTCTAAGCATTGGCTTGCAGTGAGCAGGTGGGTGGCAAAGGGTCATTGTGTCTGACATTCCCCCAAAAGAGGTCTGTCCCTTCCTTCTTCCTATACAGAAAACTGCCATTGCCCAAATACCATGAGGCTCCAAGTACAAGAGACATTGTAAGAGGTGAATAGACCAGCCTAGGAAATGACATCATCCTTCCCTCAGCCAAACCCAAGGGATGCTGAAGAGTTGGGTTTTTTTGAGGGGAATACTTTTTTGATCATAGGGTTGTAGATAGCCCCATATGTGACAATGTTCGGGTCCATGACTGAGACTTGCGGGTGTCAGTGCACGTAACAGTAACACTTGGCTGTACTGGCTAAGCCTGTCTTATAACATGTGCCATTTTCAGGATTTTTAGAGAGAAGATAATAAAGTCTTATTCAATATGACTAAAGAAGTTCTGGATATTGGTAAGTAAGCTGGCTGTTTGCTGAAATCCCCACATAGGACAGAGCAGCTCAATAGGTCATAAGCAGCCCTGTCACATCCACCAAGGGAAATAAAGCAAGCTAACTGGATTCCTCTATGTTTCTTACTGTTCCAGGGTAAATGAGATCATAGAGATGACAGAGAGGTGGAGAAGAGGGAGATAATTTCCTGGTATACTCCCTCCTGATGTTTGCTGGCTTAAGCTTTCTCATCCAAATTGGTACATTTTGTAGATTAAAAAATTGTCTTTTGAGCAGCAAGGCAAAGAGATTATGGAGCAGTCCAACACTGCTGATTCTTGGGCAGTCTGCAATTAGACGTGGAGTGCAATACACTGATCTAAAATCACAGATTTCAACCTAATTCACTGATATATCAATCCAAGACACATGATGCTCTGTAGTAATGGCAACTGCAGCAAACCATGAAGGATCTGTCTGTACATCATTCCTGTGGTGGGAAGGGGCCACTTCCAGCTCTGGTAGGAAAGAAAGGACCTTGGCAGTAGGCTGTGGGATTGGAAACATGCCTTACACAAGGTTTTACACAAGGACCACCACCTGCAATACCGTGCTGCAGCTTCTCTTCTGCTCAGAGAATGTATGAGGAATGTCCCTGTGCTGCACTATGGGTGTGTGAGAAAATGTTTTGCACAAGAAAATGGGATTGACTGGTTCACAGTGAACAGTCAAATAGGGAGGGCGATGGCTATTTGGGATAAGTGTCTCTGTAGACATTTTTAAACAGACTAAAATAAAACCAGCTCTTTTTATCCTTCATTGGATTTACTGCTTTCTCTCCTGTTCAGACAATTGCCCTGCTATGATTTATTGGGAAACGGGAGTTACTTCAGTGAATGATCACCAGTATTCAATTGCTGGCTCATCTGCTTCGTTCTGATCCAGGTAAAAAAAGGCACACGCCATTCCAGCAGGCCATGTGGTGTGACATGAGAGGGATCTTCCAAATCTTTAGTATTTAATGAAGCATCCCTTAACGTAATTCAAAGATGAATGAATAGCAACTCAAACCTGTTTGGGTTTTGGGGTTTTTTTGGTCACAAAATGCAGATAAAACACTTTAAGTCTTTTCATTGTCCTGTTTTGCTAACCAGTATCTACCAATGAGCTGCCAGAGACAAATGCAAAGACAAATCAAAGTGAATTATTTTCTGGTGAAAACTAATGAAGGCAGAACAAGAAACAAATGTGTGGTAAATTGGTCTCATTTAACCATCATCCATTTGAGCGCATTTGAATGCAAGGTTTGCATGCAGGCTGTTTATGTGTGATAGTGACACTTAGAGTTGAAATAAATTACTGGGCAGGACAACTGAAGCAGGTCAATTCCCACACAGTGTGGCATGTGATGCTGCTGCAATGCTGCTGCAATGCTGCAGTTACTAAGTAATAGGGTAGAGAGGAGGTGTACCACCATGCATGGTTTTAGAGACTCAACAACTGTCACAGTAAGGGATGCAGGAATGAATCAAGGTCTGAAAAATCTGCCTTAAATTTTAAAAAATTAAGACTTTTTTTAGTTTGCCCAAGAAATGGTTTAGAGGTGGCTTGATCAAATACCAACATACCAAGGAAGCTCCAGGTACCTGACGGAGTATGTAACAGACAAAAGCCTAAAATGTAGCACACTCATAGTAGGTGCACAATATAACAGTAAGGAGTTATTTTACCATGGAAGCAACTCATTTTGGATGGGCATACTTTGCTATCTGGACTCTTGGTTACATAATATTCCAAAAGATATGACCATTGAGAAGTCAGTCAGTCAAACGTTAGTATCCAGTGTACCTGAGACGACGAGGGTGTCCCGCCTGGCCTGGCACAGTCTGTGACACAGGCGTGATGTCATGGCCCTTCAGGCTTCCCTGTTAGATCAGGGGGTGCCTTGATCTGACCAATGGAGCCAGACCTGTAAATCCTGTCCCCAAATCATCAGGCTAATATTCCCAACATCTGTTTCTGATCTCACAGATCAAAAGGGGACTTGTGCCAGTTGTGTCAGTTGGAAATAAGATAAAAACCAGAAATGGGCCATGCATTCTGGCACTGGAACAGAACAACCATGGGAGCAGAAGGGTGACCATTCTCCAAAATGCAAGTGACACTTAGCAGCTCCTCCAGCCTTGACTGCAGCCCATAATCCTGACAAAGCAATCATTCCTCAGCCCAGCTCCCCTTTTTGTTCTGCCACCCCAAAGAACTTGCAGCTTCAGATCCTCAGTCCCTCATGCGAAAGGAGACAGCGTTATAAACTGCTGTCATCTCCTATTTTGGAAATGTAAATTCAAGGCTTTTTCCACAATGACTGGGAACAGTGTGGTTAATGCTTTCCAGCTGATGAGACTAGACCAAGCCTTTCAGAAATAATTAACATTTTTCTTCTTACTGTCTGCAAGGAGATCTAGCTTCTAGGCTTACATATTGACTCCTGAATGATAAAGTATGAATAGTATTTTCACAAACTAACTCAGCATCAGATCTGACTCTGTTACAATACTTAAAGATTGTTTCTAACACTGCAAAGTCCTTTTTTCTTAACATTTTAACAAAAGTGTTGTCTCGCCTATAATTCTCTGGACAGCTTCTCATGAATATTCAAATTGAGCAAACAAAACTCTGTGTAATAATTCTGATGTTATTGCCCTATGATTTCAATAGGAGTGAAGATAGTTGGTACAGCTGGTGACTGAGTTCAGTATTCTTACTACAGGCAAAATAGCTAAATCATGTGATTTCACCAAATCATCTGAATAAAAATAAAAGACTAAACACCCACACAACTCAGCTAGCAACCTATTAAGATGCACTCTCATGTTTATTATTGAAATAAATCTGTGATTTGAATTCAGTGGCAAAATATTTGCAAACACTTATTCCATTATTGCATGCTCATTTTTTATCATAAGATGTATCAGATGAAGCTCTAGTAATGGTGTAGTTCCATGATGTTTAATGCCACACATATGTTTAGCGTCACGTTCTATAGTCCTCGCTGTGCCCCTGCATAGAAACAGTGTGTCTTCATCTCCCGGTTATTACAGATGGAGTGACAGACACAGATTTTACTACTGTCAAAACAGCATTAACGCTTGGTAGCAGTTGGGTAGTGAAATGCCATGAACTTACTCCTCCATCAGACTGTCTGGCACGGTGTTATATTGCAGAAAAAGATACCATCATTGACGTCTTACTGGGAAGAACAGGAATAATAAAGCTGCAGTGCAGTGACTGAAGAACAAAGTGAATCTGATTCATCACCCTGAAAAAGTCCCATCTAAAACAAACCATCTTGAAGTTGCACCTTTTCAGCTAAGGACAATGAGAAAAGTTAATGTGCATCAGAGAGCGAGCAACTGCCGCTTGTCCAGGCTGAACAGGAACATGAAAGGACATATTGCTAGTTAGTATGAAAGCAAAGGAACAGAACAGGCGGGAGTAGCATGAGGTTTAGAAGGGTAATAGGGAGCAGAAGAATGAAAAGCAGTACAGAGACAAACGCTAAAGGAGAGGCAAAAGGGAAGGGGATGAGAGACCTTTTGCATTTTTGTACTGTTCTGTCTTCACACAAAGCTCTGTTTTCCATTTTCCTTTGAGTGACTTTAATTCAATATGATGAAAGGCCCTTCAGTACTTTTAGCACTGGCAGTCGTTTGCTAAAGACAAATCCAGTTGGAACAGTGATGGTGTGTACATGTGTGTGCGTATGTGTATGCCTGTATATACACATATACATGTATGAATACAGTCAGCTTTGCATAATTAATAAAAAATATTCGTAATTGTTTTCAAAAAAGTTTGCTACAGCTACAACTGAAAAAACTTTTAATAAATAGATTTGTTATCAGGCATGTTTATAAACTAACACATATTTACATGTTTCTCCTTTGTGCTTGTGTACATAAAGCAAAATAATTTTTCTATTAATAGTTACCTTCTGTATGGTGCTTAAAAGATCCATCCATACAGTGCCACCCATTTACAACCCAGAGGCGACAAGTAGGAAGCTATGAAGTCAGCTCAGTAACAAGCTTCAATCTATTCACATTTCCCTCTGAATTAACTTGTCATTACTTTACTTTTTTTACAGTCATCACAGAACTGACTCACTTAATTGGAAAAAATCCAGCACAAAAAAAGATATTGGATGTTTCTGAAAATTAGTGGCTATATGTCTTATATGTCTTATCCCTTTAATTTCCAGTTGGTCTTCCTACAGGAAGAGTCTCAATGAAACTGAATACATGAAAAAAATGTAATGAAATAAAATCATTGTGTTATTCTCATTGATATCCTGTTCTTCCTCTAACTCCACCGATGGGTACCTGCAGGAAAACAAAGGGAACAGCAGCAAAGTTGTGGCTTATGAATCAAAATAATATTTTTGTACAGGACACGGTGAAAAGGTTCTCTTCCATTCTAACATATTTCCTAATTCTTCAGGAACTTAAACACTTGGTTTAATTGTTACCAACTAATCCAAGGTCAGGGATGGCATTGGAAATCACTGCAGTAAATATCTCCACTTTAGAACCTCAGTGAGATAACAGCTGACCTCTGTCTTCTGATCTTACAGTTAAGTAGCTGGGAAAAGAGTTAATTGTTTTTAAAGATCTCTGAAATAAATGTAGAGGAATCTCTGTTCACTTTTTAATCAGTTATTTAAAAAGCTACCAATGACAAGTGCTCTGAAATGCACAGGTGAAATGTTAAGTAAGCGTTAGATATAAACATTATTTCTCTTGAAGAAAAGTGCATCTTCTTCATCTTTGGCATAAAGAGACAACATGCCTGGATTTTCACAGATGAGCACTGAAAGTGCTTTGGTGTCTGACTGTCCTGGTGGTGGACAGGAGATCCAAGCTCTCCCCTCCCTGCCCTCACATGGGTGTGGAACTGCTGGTGCCTGCCACTGGTGCCTGGGCTTGCACAAGCAAATGAGGTGGCACTTGGCTACATAAGCTGCCATAAAAGCCTTTTATCTCCCTATGCAAAGGCATATGCCCAGTGGACTCGTCCTAGCCAAATCTAGCCTGCTGGCTTGCCCCAGGAGAGCTCAGCTCTGCTCTGCAAAGGAGTGTTAGCGCCCCGTTCCATTCTTGTTCCAGCTACACCAACAGCAATTATCTTTGAAGCTGGACTTCAGGGATGTCCCAGCTTTCCTAATGCATAGTCACTTTGGGGCAATTCCAGTGAAGCTAAACATTGAGTCAAAACAAAAACCCTACGGGAGAAGTTGGGGGGGAAAGTGGGACAGTCCTGACAAGCTGCCCTGATAATTCTACTCTTAAATAGAGATTTTGGTGCATTTGTAGTCTCCTGTGAAAAGAGACTGTCATGAAAGAACTTTCCTCACTTCAGACGCAGATAGAAATAAAAACTTCAACTCATACATCCATTGCCCACTTCTTCCCACAGTGGTGAATCGCACTCACCCCATTTTTGAAGTAGACAGACAAGGGATCGTGAATCATCAAAAGGCCTTGGCCTGACTCCATGAGGTTCCTGCCAGCCCATTTCTCCAGCTGGTTGAGGTCCTTCTGAACAGCAGTCCTGTCCTCCAGTTCAGGAACTCTCCCAGTTTGATGCCGTCTGCAATTCCTCCTTCAATGGTGAGGGTAAAACAGAGATCAGAGGGAACTTTTCAGATGCCATTTAGAAATAAAGATTAGAGAAGGCACTATCCTTTTCATGCACCTTGCTACCCTGAGGTCCTTAGAAAGAGACCTCTTTTGCAGATGAACCTGGAAGTAGCTTTAAACTTTTCTGCCTCAGGTGTGTGTGTCCTGCCCTCCACCCTCCAGATGCTGTTACACTGGGATACTGAGATGTTCAGCCTCCTACTGAGGGCCTTTATTGACTTGCTAGAAACAGGAAACAATTTCAAAAAGCCTTTTTTTGATGCACCTATTGACTTTCACATCACTCCTTTAAAGGATTATTGGATCTTCAGATAGTGACTAGTGATATTATCATGAAAGAATTCACTAATCCTGAAAAATGTCTCCCATCTGCGGAGCTCAGCAAAGAAACTGAAAAGAAGACATTGTAGGAAAAACAAGTATAATATTCTTAATGAAATTCCAAGAAGAGAGTTAAATGAGCCCTGTGTCTTAGGGAGTGACAATAGATTTTGCTTTCTTAACAGTGCTGAGAAGTTGGTTCGGTGAATAGCAAGAGGAACGAATGGTATAAAAGTGTACAAGAGACAAACACAAGTTTAAGACCTTGTTTCTGCAATTATTCTGCAGAAGTCTGGGCCTGCTATATGAGAACATTGACAGACTTGGGGGAAGTCCAACAGAAGCACGCAGAAGCTGAGGGAGCTGGGCTTGTTCAGGCTGGGTGAAGGACAGATTCAGGGGGTCTCACCAGCAGCCTGACCCTGCCTACCTGGAGGGTTATCGAGGAGCTGGAGCCAGGCTCTTCACAACAGCGCACAGCAGGAGAATGAGAGGCAGGAGTCATAAATTGAAAGAAGAAATTGCAGCTGGATATAAGGAAAGAAATTTCATGGAGGACAGTCAGGCAGTGTATCAGGCTGCCCAGAGAGCTTGTGCAGTCTCCATCCTTGGAGGGTTCAACTGGATAAAGCCCTGAGCAGCCTGGTCTGATCTCACAGATGACCTTGCTTGGAGTAGGAGGTTGGACTGGAGGTACCTCAGGTCCATCCCAAAGTGGCTGATTCTGTGATTCTACTTCCCTTTGCATAGCAGTTTGCTAGGACTCCTAAAGGAGACCACCGCTCTGGAGATGAATCTGTTTTATCTTTACTGCTTTAAATATGTCTATCTTTACAATGAAACAAGCTAACTTGCCAATCCATATTTATATATCCAGATGACAAGAACCTAGAGACAACCATAAAACAACCTGCTAAGAAAGGCCTGGCAAGGCGTGTTACTTACACCAGGATACTGAGATGTTCAGCCTCCTACAATACAATCCTCTTGCAGCCTGTCCCCTAGAAAAATACAGGTTTTTACATTAAGAGGTGTAACACCCTTGAAAAGGAATAAGGACCACAAACAACAATTCCTAACTCCTGCAAGTGGAATGAAAAATCCCACACAAGTCTGTCCAACGTCTGCTGTCAAAGTGCTCCCATTCATACTAATCTATTCCAAAGATCACATTGCTCCCTCACTGTGAGTGCCTCCATTCACACAGGCACTCATCCAGAATTATGTTGAGAACATATTGCAGAAGTCCTGCATTTCAGAGCTGAAAAACATGTGTTAAACCAGACAGAAATTTCCAATAAGAGAGCACATGCATGAAGTTTAAACTGCTAAATGCACCACAGAACATCTATGTTCTCTGCAGGACTACATCCCTCATCCTTTTGCAACTATACATACAGGGTGAGAAACTTCAGACCATCAGAGAAGATGGTGCTTCCTCTGCCTGCAGCAAAAGCATATTGCTCTCTGTAAGTAATGCAGGTTAAGAAAAAAAGCTTGTTTATTTTAGCACAAATATGGTTATGAAAGTTATTAAAATAGCACAGTAATGAGCTTGAGCTGGCTATGTATATTACATTTTCATGTTCGTTATGAAAATTAATGCCAGCTTAAATATATGCATACACTTAAAATGTAGAGAGCTTTTAGCAAATGAAAAGTATATTGAAAAGAAGTTTAAAGATAAAATATTCTGTCATAAATCCACAGAGGAAAGTCTTATCTGAATTGCTGACACAAAGAACCATAGAAGCCAGTAGAACCTTGCCAATAAGGAGTTTGACCTGGTTTTGCCTCAGAATTGGAAAGCCACCTGCTCAAATTTTATACTGGTATGGAGATGCAATGTATTTCTGATGACAGAGTGGCTTGTGAAAATAAAGGAATAGCCATCCATAGAGTAATGTAAGATTAGGTGCCTCAATGTTGGACGACTTAGTTTTATCAAATTGATAGACACTGATTTTGGAAGTACTCAAAAACGTAAGTGTGCTGGGGATCCTCTAGTTGCTCTTTCTCTCATTCTTCCAGCTTGTGGACAAGGATAAAAAAAAAATCTGTCCTGAAAGTGAAAGGAAATTATTTTACACAGAGTATTATGTTCGAACTACTAGAGCAAAAACTAAATCCTAAATGGAAAAAGAACAGCAGAGATTCCATTTCTGAGATGGAATGATCTTCTCATAACTGAACAATTTAATACATATAACTTGTAACTTCTCTGCATGGGTCTGTCATCTTTTTAAATGCCATTAAACCTCAGTGTCAAAATACCTATTAAGAAAGTAGCTGTTGTTGAGAAAGAGATAATAAAAATCAGGTAGATTAATGAACTGTATGCGAAGCCTCACTGCAGGAATAATGAAGCTCATAAACCAAGCTTTTCCATTTACATTGACAACCTAAATCAGCCAAGCACTTTAATACAGCTCTGACCAAGAGTGACTTACCATCCATGGAAAGCAGCAGTCAGAACTTAATAAAATTTTACATACACTCTGTCTGTGATATTAGGTCATATATAAATAGAAAAATAAAGTTTCAAATTATGTTTCTTTTCTTGTTCCGTCAGAAACATTGAATATCTAGGAAACAGGACAATGGACTTTTGTCTTCCTATAAGTCCACAGAAATCCCTAATGAGGCCCACATAGTCCATTTGTACAAAGGATCATGTCCAGATAACAAGTGGGGATGGGATTTTGTGCATGATAGGAATATACACTAGACAGCAGAGCTGCAGTTATAGGCCATAAATAACATCATGGATCTATAGTCACTCCAGAGGCTGCCAAAAGCAATTGCTTCTGGACTGCTAGAGCTTCCAAACCCAACTACTCAATGCCTAAAACCGACAGCTGAGCATCCGGACCAACATTATGGCAATATGAAAATAGTATCATCTGTGTCAATAAGCATCCACTAATATCTCTGGCCATTGATTTCTGCTATCACTTTAGAACATAATTTCATTTCAGTTATTGGATTTTGGAGAAGGATTAAGGAGATAAGGAGCTGGTGTTTGAAATAATCATTGGAGATGAAAAACAGAAACAATGAAAAATTCTGTAGCTACTCACAATATTCACAGTTAAAACTATTGACTTTGTTAGATACAAGTATAATAAACACACTCAGCTTTTTAATGTGGATGTGAATATACATATATTCAATGAGCGATTTTCATTTCCTGTATAATCACTGATCTCGTTCAAATGAGACACCATTTTAATGTAATAGATTCTAAACATTATCAGATTTGGGCAAAATAGAAACATTTTTGGAATATAATTCACAGCAAAATCAAAACATTAAGGTAGCTGAACAGATGCACTGTAACAACCTGTTCAAACAACAAACTCAAATAAACAATGGAATGTTAAAACGGAAGACAACAAAACTGGATTTTTTTTTGCCTTTTAATTCTGCTAAATTCCATGAGATAAATCAGCACCCCATTTTAAACCTACATCTAATGAAAATTTAAAAAATAACAGGAGAGCATATGCACAATCTCAAGATAAAATTGTATCTTTGCAGCAGTTAGCACAATTATGTTCTACTCATATTGTCCTAAATAGTCTAGTTTTTTTCCACACAAATAATCTTTCAGAAATATAATCTTATTTGTTTCCAAGTGAAATATTCAAGACTGGATGCTGAACTAGCTGAAGCATTAATTTGCAAAAATTATTATTTTAGGGTTTTGTGCTGGTAGGGATGCCTTTTATTTCCATTCAGATAACCCCACTAGAAAATATTAAATTATGAACTGCTGAAATGGCTGAAATTGTCAGGACCTCAAGCAACACACTCAGGTCAGTGGAATATCTGCATTCTTTTAAGCTGGCTGCAGATCAAATGCTTAACCCAAGCCCTGAGCTCCTGAGATCATTCCCACCTCCTCTGGTGACGTATTCTTGACATGATTCTCAGCCTCTGAAGACATCAACCATAGATCAGGCCCTTTCTCACTCAGGAACTAATACAACAGCTTACTCCATGCTTACTAGATGCATCACATGTCTCAGCTACATAGTATTGCATGGACTGAACTCGGTCATAGAGAGCACGAGGGAAAATTCATGCTAGTGGTGATTTGACCCAATTTCTATATGCCTCAGTTCACTAATTGGCTAAATGAGAAATAGTGTTATCGATCTCATAAGTAAACTGAGATGTTTAATGATGCATTGAAACACATTTTAAATTCCAAGCTGGATGAATAAGCAAAATTACAAAATAGACTATGACATGAAATCCTGCCAAAATTCTATTTGAATTATTTAAAATGCTTTGATTCCATAGTGTTGAGATAGGTTTCCCCAAACTCCCAGAAAATAAGCAGCCAGTAAAAGAGAGATGTCCTGGTTTTAGCTGGGACAGAGTAACTTTCTTCATGGTAGCTAATGTGAGGCTGTTTTGGATTTGTGCTGAGGAGAAGGCTGGTGACATACTGATGTTTAGAGTTGCTGCCAGGACAGTCAAGGACTTTTCAGCATCTCTGCTGTGCCAGTGTCTGCAGGTGCAGGAGAAGCTGGGAGGGAGCACAGCTCCAATTACTAGTCTAGGATTTGACCTTAGGTTAAGGATTGAGGCCCAAATTGGCCAATGGTGTATTCCATATCATGCATGGCATGCCCAGGACATAGATGAGGATCTGTCTGGAGGTTCACTTGCTCTCTCCTGGTCATCACGCTGTCTTGGAGCAATCTCTCACTCTCTCAATCTCTCGGATGCTCGGGCTCTTATCTCTTTTCTGGGACTGCAGTTTTGGGACTCTCTCCCTGCTCCGGGATCATTATCCAGGAATGGGCTGCACCTTGGTCATCGGGTGGTGAGCAGTTTACTGTGTATCACTCATTTGTATATTTGTATATATTACTATTATCATTATTATTATAATTGTTTTTTTCAGTTTTATTGTAGTTTAGTTATTAAATTGTTCTTATCTCAACCCATGAGTCTCTTTTCCCTTTACCCCTTTAATTCTCTCCCCCATCCCTGGGAGGAGAGGGTGAGTGAGTGGCTGCATGGTGTTTGCTGCTAGCCGAGTGCATTAAACCACAAGAGAATAGGCTCAAGCCTCTTATGAGATAGGCTCACCCATTTCTGGTGCCAGGAGTAAACCAAAATTGAGAGGCATTATGAAAGGCTTTGCTCCTTTACAACGCTCACCTATCTGCCTGTATTTTAACTGAACTCATCAGTACAAAGGGGTAACATTACTTTTTAAATATCCACCTCTAAGTTTACCTTTGTTATTTCCAATTATATAATTATATTTTAAAAAAAAATCCTGATTTCCCCAGTGCCATACAAAAGAAGAGAGCAAATTCCTGCAACATTTTCAAACAGTTTAAATGGATCCTTTACTGGAGAGCTAATAGCACTTTTTCCACCTTATCTCTCTGTGATTTCTTTATTCCTGGACTGTCTCAAGAATCTCACAATTTCTCAACAAGATTGTACTTCTAAACTCTTTCTAAAAACTGAATCAAACATTTTTCCATATAACAGGAGCAAAATGCTTGCAGAAAGATAAGATCAGCTTTCCAAGAAAAGCTTCTACTCAAACATGACCTAGCTGGGGGTGATTTATAAACCACTGCAAAACATAAAAACTTAGTTCTGTTTACACAACCGGTTTAATTTTTTTCTGTATTAAAGTTTAATTCAGCCCTTGTTAAAATGGCCATTTTTACTGTTCTCTCACTTGATGAATGGAGATAATCTAGCACAATTTTCATATCATATCACAGAAATATCTGTCTTGAAGGCTGTGCCCATCCTGTGGCTGCTCACTTGGGTGCTGGCAAATGAATTCTCAGTCCCCACCCCATGATGTTCTCTAAGCAGTCACTGATTTGGGTGGTTGATTGGTGATGGAGGTGGTCTCCAGATTGCTGCAACATCCACGCTGCAGTGTGACCATGGCTGCTGGCGTATGTAAAGTCACTGCTGGCCCCGCTGTAACGTACGTAAGCATGTAAACAGGAAAAACTTAGCAGCCAGCCCATGGTACATCCCAGAGTCCAACTGTGGAACTATCAGCAAGCCACTATGGCCTTATTCCAGAGACCAGAGCTATTTAAATACAAACAAAAGATCACTTTGCTCCTGTCCAAAACTGTGACCCATGAGCGGGAGGACTGTGCCTGCTGATAGCCTGGCAGATGCAGCCGGTCTGCTTCCCTGGCGCAGGACGGCTGACCGTCTGCGAGCTGCTGGCAGGACCCAGCTTGGCTGCACATCAAGCAGGTGTGAGATGTGAAGGGGATCAAAAACCAAGTGATGCTGCCTACAAAAATAACTGTGGCTTTAGTACATCTAGCACAGGCTCAGGGGTGAGCTGCGTACGGCACAGCAATGATTTGAAGGCAGCGGTAGTAGGCTGATGTGTGCTTCACAGACACATGCTGGGCTACAGGTCACAACAGCTCTGGGAACAAAAGAGGAATGATCTGTTCTACATTCTCAGTTTGTAAGGACAGATGCTGTGAAGCAGACATAACATCAGGGCTCTGTGTTCATTTCATTCAGATTACAGTGAAACACAACGATAAGGCTTAGTTTCATGGACACTCTGTCTGTCTGGGCCTGGACCAGCTGCCTGATGTGCTTACTTAAGAGTAATGTGGTCTAGATTAATTTCTCAGAGACTTGTTTCCCATTACTGTTTTACATGCATACCAGAGGAGTTCTGTGCAGAATCACCAAGAAAGGATACTGAGACTTCAAAAAAAAAAAAAAAAAAAAAGTGCAAGAAGCATAACAAAAGCAGTTCTTTGCCAGTGTTGTCCCCAAATGCAAAGGCAACACTGATTAAACGATGTGTGACAAACATGCAAAATGTGCAAGGTCACTTGTAAGAGAAGTAACTCTGCACCCTTTTCCTGGAGGAGGTATGCATTTCTCACTGCCTATATAGGGCAAGAATTACTTCTGCTGCTTCACTTTCCCATGCTGAGTAAATATGTGTTAGCAAGGTGATGAGAGCAGGAGAAGGGCAAATTGAAATGGCCACCTAGTTCCTTGCTCTGGAAATCTGGGCTGGGTGTCCTTATTGAGGTGCACAGATGGGTGTTCTTCTATCACAGGGTCAGACTGGAAGAGTAAGTTGTCCAGGTTAGTATTTAGCCCACACATCCTCAGGAATGTGTATTTGTACATGGAGCATCTCACTTTAACTTTGAGAGCCATAGATGGCTTGGCTACAGATATACCCTTGGCTGGGGGAGTTGGGGAAGGCAGGGGAAACAGGTCAAGTGATAATATCAAGATAAATTATCTCTTGGCTCATTTCCTATTCTTCTCTGTTCAGAATTGCAGCATGCTTAACTGGATCTTTCCAGCCTAGAGCAACAAACCTAATTTATAATGTTCTTAACTGACTTTTCTTTTCTTCTCCCCCAGATGGCAGATGGACCCGTACCATATCAGTAATGCTTTGTGTTGTGCCTGCAAGAATGATAATAGAACCAACAAAACTATTATATTTCCTGATCTGTGAATGCTGCAAGGAAAGTTCAGTAAACAGCATTTGGTGTTTATTAATTTTCATTCTCAGCTCTTGCCTGTGATCAAAAATCATTTCTACTGTATTTTGTTTGCTATTATTATATGGAGTTCTGAGTTATCTCTTTTAATTGTTGCAAAGAATGTTTTTTGGAAACAGTCCAAGCTTGCTGAAGCTTTGCTATGGTTACAGAAAGGCAAAGGATGCTGTGGGACAGCACACAGCAAAGCATGCTTGTAGAGTCTACCAACAGATAGGGATAAAAGAAGATTACTTCTATCATGTGTATCAACCAAGAAATACATACGTCTGGGGCTGGATATAATTAAGATTTTAATTACAATTGCCTGCCTGTAGAAGTAAGCTAAAGATTCAACTCAAAGCAGAGTCACCCTCAAATGTAGCCTCACATTCAGTAATAAAGTTCACAATTCTAACATCTACAGAGTCAGCACGAGTCTCTTCTGCCTTCTTGCTATTTTATTGGGTTATGGAGAAGTGTTTCAGAGTTGTATTTGTGCCCAGCCTATGGAATTAACCTGCCGTTATACTTTTATATATATATATCGTTGTCCTGTCCATCCGAAAAGGATATCTGACTCAGGAATAGGAGGAACATTCAAATTCAAGTTTTAAAAATTTCAAAGACTGCAAAACCTTAAGAGGTGGTCCAGGTGACTTGCTAAGTGTTGGTGTGTTACACTTGGAAGGATGGGTGGAATTGACTTCAAAAGGTTTTGGTATGAGCCATTTTGAACTGACTCTACCTCTCCTCTTACAGAGAAGTCAGGCTAAATAGTCCCCTCTGATAGGAAAGATCTGTAATTATTACTTAATGTTTTATACAAAAACTGCAGGTTTTTCCTGAGGTAATGTCAATATTGCATAGTTATATCCTTCTCAAACATTATGCTGTAGAAGGGAAAATCAGTTTTCTCCTTTATAACCCTTAAGTCTAAGGCTGCATGTGGAAAAGAATGCACAAATGCATGAAAAGTTTGGCTTCTTGCAGCAGGGGACTCAAGAAAATTGCTATTTCCCCTAGGGTGACTTTGATTTTAGCGTTATTTTCTGATCTGATGAGACAGTCACAGCAGATAGCATGGAGATCTACGCTGTGTCCCAAAGAAGGCTGTGAGAGAGCATGAAATAAGTTCAGCTAGTGTTTCAGTTAAATAACATTAATTTAAATACACTTTTAGAGTGGAAAAAAACCCAGGCTGGGACCGTTTCAGCCTTTGAGCAATGCAGCTGATTATGGCTGTGCTTACGGAGCTGTGACTGAGCCAGCTAGGAGAGCACAGGGCTGCGGCTTTCAGTGCTCTGCTGAGGAAGAGCAGGGTTTCACCTCCTCCCGGGGAGTGGAACGGCAGTGAAACATCCGTGGAGACCTCAGCAGATCAGGAAATCAGCCCTACAGCAATCTTCTGCCTCTCAAACACAACTTGAAATGACCAGCCTGGCTTTAGGGCCATCAGCATTTTACAAGCTCTGTGCTAGTGAATTCTGAATCCTTTCCTTAATACATCCAGTTAACTATGTAAATCCCAAGGATTTATATGGCTCCATCCTCAATTAGGCAAACTGCAAGTGCCTGTATGGGTCAGAAAAGCCATAGTTCAGTTTGTACCACCAGAGATGGAAGCAGCAGATCCAAAGTTCACACCACATCCTTTATTAAGTAATGTCAGGGTATTTCATATGGGAGTGGAGTTTGGTTTTAACCATCTATCACCTCCTGGCTGAAAGTGTGCATTTTCTTTATCTGCATTGCTCATACATTATTTACAGGCACCAAAGAATTTCTTGGTTATTTCTCCCAAACTCAAGTAAACATAGACAAAACTTTTTCTCTGGAATCACAGAGATCTGTTCTTGGTTCTCCTTCAGTGGTTGAACCCTTTTTATTCAAATTCGTGTTTTTAAGAGGGAGAGAATATAGGGGGGAAAAAGTACCTTTTCTATTTTTTCTGGTGGTGTTCTCCTGCCTGCCTTAGATGGGAACAAGGGTGATGCCAACAAGAGGATTAAAGAGTAGTTGTAGGGGGCTCACAGTTGGTCGGAGCTGCTACGTCCCTGCAGGCAGGGCTGGAAGAGCATCACGGGTCTGCCTTCGTTGCCACTTCGTACAAACTGTCTGGGGCTGCATTCTATAACAGCCCCTTTAATCCCACTGGCAAATCTGGGGCTGGCAAACTTTCCCTCTTTACGCAGCTGCGAAGAGAAACTCCTGCTAATCTGAGCTCACATACTGCCGTGCATCCTTTGCAATTCACAGGCCAGCTTCTACACGGGCCAGAGAGGAAGGTCTTTGTCAGACCAACTTCTTATCAGCAGGAGGATCTGGGAGTGTAAAAATTGAAGGCACGGTTAGCAATGGGCATTGCAGCACTGTATTAGCCCTAAAATTCCTCAGGAGTGGGATCAGAGGGCAGGGATTTCTATAAAAAGAGCAAAATAAAGAAATCTAGTGAGTCTTACAAAATAGTTAGTGTTCAACTGTCAAATGCAAATCTTGCAGCTGAAGAAAATGTTAGTGAAAGAACTTTTGTGTGTACTAATGCTAGTGCTGTCATTTCATCCCTTAAGTATGATTTGCACAGTTTTCTTGGCATCTTGTTGTAGGTTTATCTCAGAAGACATTTTTCTTGTGCTGATAAATTCCCTTTCTTCCTACTGGAGAAGTTGTGTTTTCCGATTTGCTACAGAACATTAAACATGGACTTACATCCACCTCTCTCTGATAGTTAAGTATTTTGCAGAATTATTGTTTCAGTTTTATTGTACTAAAAGGGAGGTGAGGTCCATTGAGTAGGACATATAAGCAATGTAGTCCAAGACTAAATCTAACAGCATCAAAATCTTTTCCCATTCTAGTGCCTAGGAACCTACAAATATTATTATTATTGTTCTTAAATAGTGGTAATTCCTACCATGTTTTCCTAATCAAATCATCCCAGTCTTGTCTTTTCCAAACTTCTTAAGCAAAGTGCTCAGTCTCCTCTGCAATGCACAGCATGTCCATCTCCCACCAGGATGCATGCACACTCAGGTACCTCCTGCTGTTCAAGGCATTTGTCTCACACAGACTGTCACAGGAGGAAAAGTCTCAGTTCTTCTGAAGTTTGCCTCCTCCTCTGTGAAAGCTCCTCTGCAGCAGGGAAGGTCGTATCAAGGGCAAGTTTTCTGCTCCTTGTTACCTAAAAATCCAGAGTGGTATTGAATATTCATATTTGCACGTATGCTGGTATGATGTGCAGAGCGTGTTGGCTGGTATCTCTTATCGACTCATTCCCAGCTACCCCAAAAATGACAGACTTGAAGCCAGATGCTAACTAAGGCTCTTATTTTAAATAGAGTTTCAGGAGAGTCAGTTAACAATTCGCTTCCAGTGTAATGAGCACTGGATTCATTAAATAAACACCAGGTTACACAAATCCATATTTATGACTCTCTGGAGCAAACAGATCCAAAGTAATGTTTTGAAATAAATCACAGGAGGCAAGACAAATATTGCATGGGGAGAAGGTAACTACATACCACAGAAAGAACCGTGACTCCATCCTGTCTTCGCAGTAAAAACATGAGAAAAAAAAACATTGAACTATTAACAAGACTGTCATATTGATATAGACAGAGTGAGGCAAATGTCATAACATCTTTTGTAAAGCACTCTACATTAATTGACAAACAAGCTGTTCCATTTCCCTACTATATTCAGAGAATTATTGTTTAAAAAAATTAATTGAAAATGACGAAACATATTACCAAAAATTACTTGCAGACATTTTTTTTTCCCTGGCTCCATATTCTTTCTCCCTCCCAGAAGGATTCAAGGTCTGCAAAATCCTTGGCAGCATGACAATTTTTTTGTCACCTTCTCCATTTGGCGGTGATTATTTGGGGCAGCATAATTAGAGGTTTTGCATACAAACAGCAGTAATACGTGATTGAAAATTTAAATTGTGAGATTTCAGGGGAAGGAGTGTTTGCTGAAAATGTGCTGTGCTCAATTTAGCCATTGAAAAGACTTCAAAATGGACTTTTTCTCTCTTTCATCTAGAACAGGAGGGAAAAGACATGCCATGATTGTATGTTCAAAAGGTCCAAAAAGCAAAAATACACAAATGCGAACAGAAAACAAAAGAAAAACTTGACTAAATAGATGGACCATGACCAAGCCTTAAAAATTAGTTTTGCCTCACAGAAGCATAGGTTATAGCAAAAATTAACAAGTAGGCTGGAAGCAAATGCAGTTAGCACTTCTAATCTGCTCATTACATTTATATACTATATGCTATGCAAAATATGCCCATAGGACCTGCCTCTCTCACCCTGCTGCTTTGTTTTGTTCCACTGGTGCTGTTGAACACAAAATATAATTCTCTTGAGGAAAGACTAAAAGCTTCTTTTTTTTTTACCATGCACCTGTGTAATGCCTTGTGTCATGGACACAGCCAGTCACAGATCCTGGGCTCTCCTGCATTGCAAAGGGTAAATGACTTTCCAATGAAGTGCGCAGAAACGTTCTCCCATTCCCCAAAGTGTGCACTGAGTTTATGATTTCCTAGAGATTCATAATCAACATTCAGCAGGCTCTGCAAGTGGAGGGCATCTGGGAATCACGCAGTAAAACTGAGATTCCTCTCCTTCCCTTCAGCTATTTTAAAAGCTGTAGGCTGGCCCTTAACAAGCACCTCCAGGCTCCTCAGACATCCTAAGAGACTGGAGAGAACTGAGATGACTTGCCCTCTTTATTGAAAATAAAGGGAGCATGGCCAAATAGCTAGGTAAAGGTAGGTAAATTTAAATTTCCTCTAAAATGGCAGGAGGGAAGGACTTCACCCAGAGGCAAAGATAGATATCACTCTCCCCTGTAAATCAGAAGAATACAGTGAGACTGAGCAGCATTATTCTATGTGTGCTGCAAACAGCGTGAGGACAGGATTGCTTCGTTGGTGTGGAATTTTAATTGGCTTCTGAAGAAAGAGCTTCTTAGATATCAGTTATGTCCTTAATACACGTAGTCCATTAATACTGAATTTAACTGAGACTTCCGTTAAACTGTATTTTCCAAGTTTACACCTTGTAACTTAATCAATATGCACTTACAGGGCTCCCCTAGCATGATATATGAACAAAACCTCTCAACTTGGTTTCCAGATAGTTGAATCTTAGCTGAAGCTAGAAATGTCCAGTACTTTCAGCAGCAGCAACTGTTCCATAAATTCAGAGAGGTGTTTCTAAACAGATCATGCTAATTGTGCAATCCATCATATGTATTGAATTAGGGCAATATAAATTGTGAGAAGTAGCTGGACTTGTTTACCCTAATTTGTACAGAGAAATAGGAAGGGGAATTTTTCAATTTAAAACATTTATTCTGTCGTTAAAAAAAAAATTAAGCTTATTTTCCTACAGAGTTGTAGAGAAAGGAAATGTAATGGAGTCCTTACCTCTTGTGGTCATTAAATCTGCGTGGTTAGTCAGCAGCATTATTAAATAACAGACGAAACATGGAGATGCCTGGAGACAAACTGAGTTGAACATCTATTGCATTAACTACTGTACATGTAAACAAACAATATTCCACATGCCAGAAAGCTTACAGTCCATAAGAAAACACTTAAGGAGAAGGGCACAGAGACAACTGAGTCAAGCTGGAGGCTCTCAGTTTAAAAACAGGTCCTTCAGTAATTTTTATTTCTTTGCAGATCATCTAGGGTCCCATCCTAACTCTGGAGAATTCAACACTATGTTCTCATTGACTACAGTAGACTATCAGCCAAGAAAGAGAAAAAGAAAGAAAGAAGGAAGGAAAGAAAGAATGAATTTATCAGGATTTCCCTTCTACCTATTCTGTAAAACCTACTTTAATGTCATCCTAAAGAGAAAAAGTCCTTTTCATTTTATTAAAAAAAAGTATATCAAGGAAATAACAAGTAGTTTGATCCCAGTACGAAAGAACATTTTACCTTTTATTTTTTATTAAATCATTCCTTTCAGTTAATAACAATCCTGTTTTCAAAGTATGGAACTAGATATTACCTGTGTCACCATCCCATATAACAGCAGTAGGTTTATTTTTATTTGTGTAGGAAAAATAAAGTGGAGCCTTTCATCAATACCATTTATCTCCTCTTCTTATGAGGATCCAAGCAAGCAATTATCAGTGAAGTTCAATGATCAAGGCTCTGCATAAATTTGTAGTAGAAACTAATCCTGACTAATTAAGCTGACTAAACGTATCTCATAAAATAATCCTCAATGCCAGTTGTTCTTTCTCAGTCATTTGCTTTTATATTAGAATTTCATCTATCCTTCATGCTTTTGATTTGAAATTATACCAAAAAAGAGCCATTTTCACCTGGAAATTTAATGATGTTTTGTAAATACAGTCACAGGTACAAAGAGACAAAAGCAAATTATTGCTATAGATGAGCACGGTTTCATGAGTAGTGAACCAATGCCAACAATCTTTAGGAAATTTGATGAAGATAAGTAAAGAATGAGTTTAGGTAATGCAATGAGTGGAAATGAATCATTATCAGTCTCTGCCACAGCTGTAAGTAAGCTCTTCCCAACCCATTCCTAGTGGGGAGGAAAAGGCAAAAGATGGATTCTGTACAGTGAGTTTACACTGGATTTTCATTAATTTGTTTATAAAGTTTTGGGCTGTGTTTTATTTTGAACAGTTTTTTAGCCATTTTAGACCATTTTAGCCATTTTAGACCTTTTGTCCTAATTCCCCAAACTCGCCCAAGACATACACATAAGACTGGAAAGACCTCAAATGTACATGCAGAATGAGGGATTTTAGTGTCAGCACTAAAGTCTGGTACTTCATCGCCAGGTGGGTCAAGAGCTTTGCTGTGCCGCCTTCAACCCCTAGAGCCCGGGCTGAGCCTCAGGACCCCCATGCCGTGGTCTGGGAAAGGAGCCACCAATCTATTTGACAGATTCTCCGTTGAGGGACCAGTTTAAAAAAAAAAACAAGCAGCGACAACCTAAAGGTATTTTAAATGTTAAGGGCATAAGTAGCTGTGTCAAAGTCTAGAGGTTTCAAAAACATCCTCCCACTGAGAGCTGAGTGCCTCTGAGTGCTGGCAGCGGCACTACATTGCTTCCCATGTTTCCCCATCTGTCAGCATGTGAGTTTTCTCACATGTAGAAAAACCTGCAAGGCCCATACAGAAAATTGGTAAAACATTACCCCAAGTAGTAATCAAGTGGATACAAAGAAGCACAATCCTTCCAACTGATATTTCTGGTGCAAAGCAGGTAAGTGCCCGAGTAGCTTCCCCTGTATAAGCCAGTCTCAGGAAGAGCCTGTAAATAGTACCCAAAATCTGACCTCGGTCCCCTCAAGTAGCTTCCCCTGTATAAGCCAGCCTCAGGAAGAGCCTGTAAGTAGTACCCAAAATCTGACCTCGGTCCCCTCAGCACCTCCCCAGCAGCCAGGGACCCCTCCATAATTGGCAGAGCAGTAAGCAGTAAGCAGACAGCTAAACACTTGCAGTCCAAGCTTTGTCCCCATGTCTTGGTGTTGGAAGCAGTGTTATCCCACACTCCACTCACAGCCAGCAGATGTGCCCATATGAGTCGTCCCTGTAGCCGGGCTGCTCAGGTGCAGAGCTGTTCGGGCGGGGCTGGCTCCATCAGTGGGAACGAAGGGTCAGCTGAATGGTTTCCGGTACTCTGTACTCAAAAAAGTAGTGGGTCTGGGGGCTGGTTCCATCGGTGCGAACGAAGGGCTAGCTGAATGGTTTCCAGTACTCTGTACTCAAAAAAGTAGTGGGTCTTTTTAATCTTCCTCTTTTTTTTCTGAATGCTTGTACATTTAAACTGTCATTTTTATGGATTAGTAGCATATATTTTGTTTTGAAATAATATTTTAAAATAAAATACTAATTTTAACATAAATATACAATCAGTTACGTATTTTAATAACTTTGTGTTCCCTGGATTTGATCTAAAATGTTCAGAAAAATGTCAGGTGGTTTGCAGCACTGTTTTTCTCTAGGTGACACGTACAAAAAGAATGCAGTTTAAGGACCCAATCCTGCAAATTGTGGGATGCGTATAGCTCCTTTGGCTTACTTGGGCAACATCAATTCCAGTACCTGCCTGTACAAAATTCACAAGATAACAAAACACAGATGAGTGTCTACATTAACACATTTCAGCATTTCCTGAGGGGAAATCGAGGGATGTACCTGTTGCAAGTAGTCATTTCTGAAGTTCAAACAATTTGTGAAAAACTAACAGAGATTTAAAGAAATTGGAGTTATCATAAGTGCGACTCTGATCATAACTAACCCAGAGCAAGTCTGGGATATTTCCAATGGATACAGTGGCAGCATTCAAGACTGGTGGAGAGTAACAAGTCATTTCCGAAGTTCAAACAATTTCTGAAAAACTAACAGAGGTTTAAAGAAATTGGAGTTATCATAGGTGCGACTCTGATCATAACTACCCAGAGCAAGTCTGGGATATTTCCAATGGATACAGTGGCAGCATTCAAGACTGGTGGAGAGTAACAGCCTTAAATCCCAAGCCTTAAATCCCTACTTGTGTTCAGGAAATGTTTAGGTTTTAGAAATGAGAAGTCACAGTCTGCTTGCCATTGTTTTTAGGCATTGTACCTTTAAGGCAATAGTAAGGGTTTTTTCATGTAAGAATTTATACATTATTTTGGCCTTTAGACCTCTTCCTGCAGGGCAAGTTACAGTAAAGCAAGTCTGAAAAATATCTACTAGTTAGAAATTATCTTCCTGAAGGGGAGAAAATTTTTTTGCTTTTAATTATTTTTGTGCTTTATTACACCAGAAATGTAAGAGGTCATTTGTAAGCTTAGCAAGTTTACACGTCACAGGCAAATATCTGTAATTGGCAGCACTTGGATGAGGATGGGGCACTGCCTGACTGCAGCACCCTGTAGAGGGATTCAGTACAGTGAATGCACGGAGCATCGCCTAACGAGACTGAAAAAACCGGCATGTCATCTGTGCTGTGAGCTTTCCAGCTCAGCTCAGTGGAAACAGCAAATCGTCTACCTGGCTTAGGGAAAGTTTAGTCTTCTGAAAATCTCTCACCTGCTCAAAACCCCAGTTTCTGTTCTTGATAAATCCTTGGCACTCCTGCAGAACACTTAATACAAGCAGTTGTAGCACTCAGAACATAACACAGATAACACACACAATTAATTTGTGGTAACGTATTTCAAATAACTGAAGTCACAACGTTACTGGGTTTGTTACTTATCCTCTGAGATTTGTTCTCAGATTCCTCTGAGTTCCTTGTTACAACAAAGCTGCTTATAGAAGGGGAAGGTGCGAGGATGGCTGTAAGAGACAGAGTCATGGGGGAGAGGATTCAAAGGAGCTGGGAATCCACAACAGGATTTACACTAGCTATAGTTATTTTTCAGCCTGTTTGTATCTTGCATGTATTGTACACGTATTTATATTTCCAAATTTTGTACATACAGTTACCAATGTTAATAAAAGCATACATTTCATTTCTTCACTTTGGAGACTCTTGTAAGAAATGTAAGCCTATAGTAGCTGTAAAGCAGACTACAGTTTATATGCTTTGACTAAGATATTTCTGGGCCAGTCTTGCAAACACAAATTACAGCATAGAACTTAGTCAATAGGATAAACTACTCAGACCTGAACGGTGTAGGTCCTAAATGAATACACTGTTTTACAACGTCCTATTTATATATCCATTGTGCTGTGCGTGATAAAGCAGTAGTCGAAAACAAGAGCTCAGCTGGAGACTCATAATTAAATTTGGATAAATTTTCCCAATTGTTTGTTATGCAGAAACATATTTCCTATGGTGTCTGGGTTAGAAAGACATTACTGGCACTTAGGAGATTAGCAGAAAATGTTGAACCAGTTGACAGTTAGTGAAGCACCATGTCTGCTTGGCATTTGCAGTCTCCAAGGCATCAGCTTTTCCTCCTGACAAGTGTCTTCTGTTTCAAGAATAAAAATGGTTTGGGATGCTATTTGCCTATCACCTTCCGAGATTTTGCGGAGTTGCCTTTGAGCAAGCTTCCACACATGGACACCTCAAATTTTCTTCCCTGAGTTATAAATGCATCAGCACAGTCCATTCACACCAGCAAAGCACAGGCTCCTGGTTCGCAAATAGGATTTAAGCAAACAGAAAAAAGAATTTGAGAGCTCTTCTCAGAGACTTTGGCCTGAATGCAGACACCTTTCCCTCTGCAGGCAGTGCTCTGAGGCACTGTGACCACTACAGTGTCTGAGCGCATGTCGCAGGAGGAGTCAGAGTTAGTTATGCACTTCACT